>NW_019252383.1:0-1246 GCF_002742605.1 Olea europaea var. sylvestris | reverse complement strand
GAATTGCTAGTCAAATTCAATTGGAATCGAGTCAATGAAAAGTGATTTTTGATTTCATGATAACTTCGGGTTTGTTCGTTTTTCGCGAATTGCTAGTCTAATTCGACTGGAATCGAGTCAATGAAAAGTGGATTTTGATTTCATGAAAACTTCGGGCTTGTCCATTTTTGGCGAATTGCTAGTCTATATCAATTGGAATCGAGCCAATGAAAAGAGGTTTTTGATTCCGTGGTAACTTCGAGTTTGTTCTTTTTGGCGAATTGCTAGTCAAATTCGATTGGAATCGAGTCAATGAAAAGTGATTTTTGATTTCATGATAACTTCGGGTTTGTTCATTTTTCGCGAATTGCTAGTCAAATTCAATTGGAATAAAGCCAATGAAAAGTGGATTTTGATTTCACGAAAACTTCGGGTTTGTTCGTCTTTGGCGAGTTGATAGTCTAATTCGATTGGAATCGAGTTAATGAAAAGTGGTTTTTGATTTCTTGATAACTTCGGGTTTGTTCGTTTTTGGCCAATTGCTAGTCTAATTAGATTGGAATCGAGTCAATGAAAAGTGGTTTTTGATTTCATGATAACTTCGGGTTTGTTCGTCTTTGGCGAGTTGATAGTCTAATTCGATTGGAATCGAGTTAATGAAAAGGGGTTTTTGATTTCATGATAACTTCGGGTTTGTTCATTTTTGACGAATTGCTAGTCTAATTTGATTGGAATCGAGTCAATGAAAAGTGGTTTTTGATTTCATGATAACTTCGGGTTTGTTCATTTTTTGCGAATTGCTAGTCAAATTCAATTGGAATAAAGCCAATGAAAAGTGGATTTTGTTTTCATGAAAACTTCGGGTTTGTTCGTCTTTGGCGAGCTGATAGTCTAATTCGATTGGAATCGAGGTAATGAAAAGTGGTTTCTGATTTCATGATAACTTCGGGTTTATTCGTTTTTGGCCAATTGCTAGTCTAATTCGATTGGAATCGAGTCAATGAAAAGTGGTTTTTGATTTCATGATAACTTCAGGTTTGTTTGTCTTTGGCGAGTTGATAGTCTAATTCGATTGGAATCGAGTTAATGAAAAGGGGTTTTGATTTCATGATAACTTCGGGTTTGTTAGTTTTTGGCGAATTGCTAATCTAATTTGATTGGAATCGAGTCAATGAAAAGCGGTATTTGATTTGATGATAACTTCGGGTTTGTTCATTTTCTGCGAATTGCTAGTCAAATTCAATTGGAATAAAGCCAATGAAAAGTG
>NW_019252382.1:0-1246 GCF_002742605.1 Olea europaea var. sylvestris | reverse complement strand
CCATTTTGACACAGTCGCGCCAAAAGAGTAAATTGAACCTGGTGCGGTTTTCTTTCGTTAATTTTCTGTCCAGCACTTTTTCGTTCTTACATAATTAATGAGGAAATTAATTATTCAGAGGCCCAAACGAAGGAGTATGGCTAAAATCCCATGATCGGGGTCTGTGCCCCGAGTCCAATTTCGCGGGCCGTTTCCAATCAACCTGCCAAATTTTGGCCTATTCCAACACCGTCGCGATAAATGACAAAGTTGCCCTTGGTGCGGTTTTCCTTCGTTAATTTTCTGTCCAGCACTTTTTCAACCTGACATAATTAATAAGGAAATTAATTATTCGGAGGCCCAAACGAAGGAGTATGGCTAAAATCCCATGATCCGGGGTCTATGCCGCGAGTCCAACTTCGCGGGCCGTTTCCAATCAACCTGCCAAATTTTGGCCCATTCCAACACCGTCGCGATAAATGACAAAGTTACCCTTGGTGCGGTTTTGCTTCGTTAACTTTCTATCCAGCACTTCTTCAACCTGACATAATTAATAAGGAAATTAATTATTCGGAGGCCCAAACGAAGGAGTATGGCTAAAATCCCATGATCCGGGGTCTATGCCGCGAGTCCAACTTCGCGGGCCGTTTCCAATCAACCTGCCAAATTTTGGCCCATTTTGACACAGTCGCGCCAAAAGAGTAAATTGAACCTGGTGCGGTTTTCTTTCGTTAATTTTCTGTCCAGCACTTTTTCGATCTGACATAATTAATGAGGAAATTAATTATTCAGAGGCCCAAACGAAGGAGTATGGCTAAAATCCCATGATCCGGGGTCTATGCCGCGAGTCCAACTTCGCGGGCCGTTTCCAATCAACCTGCCAAATTTTGGCCCATTCCAACACCGTCGCGATAAATGACAAAGTTACCCTTGGTGCGGTTTTCTTTCGTTAATTTTCTATCCAGCACTTTTCCGACCTAACATAATTAATAAGGAAATTAATTATTCGGAGGCCCAAACGAAGGAGTATGGCCAAAATCCCATGATTCGAGGTCTGTGCCCCGAGTCCAATTTCGCGGGCCATTTCCAATCAACCTGCCAAATTTTGGCCCATTCCAACACCGTTGCGATAAATGACAAAGCTACCCTTGGTGCGGTTTTCTTTCGTTAATTTTATGTCCTGCACTTTTTTGACCTGACATAATTAATAAGGAAATTAATTATTCGGAGGCCCAAATGAAGGAGTATGGCTGAAATCCCATGATCC
>NW_019252381.1:0-1246 GCF_002742605.1 Olea europaea var. sylvestris | reverse complement strand
GATTATAAAAAAATGGTATTAGAGAGCCCAGTTTTTGGTGGTTCTTGGGAGGGCCAAATTGGTTGTTAAAGCAAGGTTTAAACAATGTTGATTGTTTCAGGGATGGCAAGTATTAAATTTGAGTTCCACTTTTAGATCGCAACAAGATTTTTTGTTATGACGGTTTTTTTGGATGCTAGAGGAGAAGTAATGTAAGGATCGGTTGGAGTCGATTGTAATTGGGTTGTTCATGGTGATTCGAATAATAATATTGAGGAATCTTCACATAGCTCAGGTGGAACTAGTTGTAATCTTGTTGATCATGTTGCTCATGGTGATTTGATCAGGCTTGACAACTCAGATGGAGTTGGAAGTGCTCATGGTGATTCAAGCAATCTTGGTGACTCGGTTGGAGTTGTAGGTGGACGAGATGATTGCAAAGTTGGCACATAAGGTAATTTTGCTAGTAGGAAGGGCTTGAAATTTGTTCACAGTTTCTAAGTATGCCCGAAGGGGCGTGGTGGAGGAAGTGGAGTTTTTTGTTTGGAGAATTTTGTTGGAGTTGAAGAGTTAAGTTTCATTAAGATGGAATTTGTTAGAATCGGTTTGTGACTGAAATTCTTGTTGAGTAATTGATTGGAAATATTGTTGGAGTAGTATTAGGACTTAGTAGTAGACTTAAAGATGTCTCGAAGGAGTCCGAGGTGAATTTGACTCCTATTTCATCCCAAATTCTCCATTATTAGTTTTACCCATTGTATTGAGACTTCACCTCATATTAAACTCTCCATTATTGTTTGAGTACTATGAGGAGTTGATAGTAGACTTAAAGATGTCTTAAAGGAGTCCGAGGTGAATTTGACTCCTATTTCATCCCAAATTCTTCATTATTGGTTTTAGCCATTGTATTAAGACTTCACCTTATATTAAACTCTTCGTGTATTAATTCTTCTATTATGTTAGGGATTCTTTAGTTATAAATATGTGGTGTACAATACATATTGAAATTGACTAATTTTTCAAATTAATTATTGGTCCAAAGAGATCTTGTGTGATTCCTTACTATTGATTATAGTGCATTTCCACCTCCGCCTGTGATTTTTTCGAATTTGGATTTCCATGTAAATCTTGTTTTATTTGTGATTCATTATTTTCATATTGCCCATATTTTCTCGTCTTTAATTATTTGGTCGGATTCTCAACAAACTGGTTTCAAAGCTGTTCCTTTTTCAACAAAGTGGTTTTAATATGGTCTGGATTATAACAC
>NW_019252380.1:0-1246 GCF_002742605.1 Olea europaea var. sylvestris | reverse complement strand
GAGTTTGTTCGTCTTTGGGCAATTGCTAGTATAATTCGATTGGAATCGAGCCAACGAAAGGTGGCTTTCGATTTCATGATAACTTCGGGTTTGTTCATTTTTGGCAAATTGCTAGTCTTATTCGATTAGAATCAAGCCAATGAATAGTGGCTTTCGATATCATGATAACATCGGGTTTGTTCGTCTTTGGGAAATTGCTAGTCTAATTCGATTGGAATCAAGCCAACGAAAAGTGATTTTTGATTTCATGATAACTTCGGGTTTGTTCGTTGTTGGCGAGTTGCTATTCCAATTCGATTGGAATCGAGCCATTGAAAAGTGGTTTTAGTTTCATGAGAACTTCGGGTTTGTTCTTTTTGGCGAATTGCTAGTCTAATTCAATTGGAATCGAGCCAATGAAAAGTAGTTTTTGATTTCATGATAGCATCGGGTTTGTTCGTTTTTAGCGAATTGCTAGTCTAATTGGCTTGGAATCAAGCCAATGAAAAGTGGTTTTTGATTTCATGATAACTTCGGGTTTGATCGTTTTCGACGAATTGCTAGTCTAAATCGATCGGAATCGAGCCAATGAAAAGTGGTTTTGATATCATGATAACTTCGAGTTTGTTCATTTTTGACAAATTACAAGTCTATTTCGATTAGAATCGGGCCAATGAAAAGTGACTTTCGATTTCATGATAACATCGGGTTTGTTCGTCTTCGAGAAATTGCTGGTCTAATTCGATTGGAATCGAGCTAATGAAAAGTGGTTTTTGATTTCATGGTAACATCGGGTTTGATCGTCTCCGACAAATTGCTAATCTAATTTGATTAGAATCGAGCCAATGAAAAGTTGTTTTTAATTTCATGATAACTTCGGGTTTGATCGTTTTCGACGAATTACTAGTCTAATTCAATTGGAATCGAGCCAAAGAAAAGTGGTTTAGATTTCATGATAACTTAGGGTTTCTTTGTTTTTGACGAATTGCTAGTCTAATTCGATTAGAATTCGGCAAATGAAAAGTGGCTTTTGATTTCATGACAACATCGAGTTTGTTCGTCTTTGGGAAATTGCTGGTCTAATTCGATTGGAATCGAGCCAACGAAAAGTGGTTTTTGATTGCATGATAACTTTGGGTTTGTTCATTTTTAGCGAATTGCTGGTTTAATTCGATTAGAATTGTGCCAATGAAAAGTGGCTTTCGATTTCATTATAACATCGAGTTTGCTCGTCTTTGGGAAATTGCTAGTCTAATTCGATTGGAAT
>NW_019252379.1:0-46451 GCF_002742605.1 Olea europaea var. sylvestris | reverse complement strand
ATGACGAAATTGCCCTTGGTGCAGTTTTTCTTTATTAATTTTCTGTCCAGCACATCTTCAACCTGACATAATTAATACGGAAAATAATTATTCGACGGTCGAAACGAAAGAATCTGGCTAAAATCCCGTGATCCCAAGTATATGCCTCGACTCCAATTTCTGGGGCCGTTTCCAATCAACCGGTCATATTTCGGCCCATTTCGACACCGTCACGACAAATGACGAAATTTTACCTGGTGCGATTTTGCGTTGTTAATTTTCTGTCCAACAGATCTTCAACCTGACATAATTAATACGAAAATTAATTATTTGGAGGCCTAAACGAAGGAATTTAGGTAAAATCCCAAGATCCCGGGTGTGTGCCCTGAGTCCAATTTCTGGGGCCGTTTCCAATCAACCTGCCAAATTTCGGCCCATTCCGACACCGTCGCGACAAATGACCAAATTTCCCCTGGATCGATTTTTCTTTGTTAATTTTTTGTCCAACACTTCTTTAACCTGACATAATTAATGCGGAAATTAATTATTCGGAGCCCTAAACGAAGGAATTTTGCTAAAGTCCAATGATCCCGAGTTTGTGCCTCGAGTCCAATTTCTTGCGCCGTTTTCATTCAACCTGCCAATTTTCTGCCCGTTCCGACACCTTCGCGACAAATGACGAAATTGCCCCTGGTACAGTTTTTCTTACTTAATTTTCTGTCCAACACTTCTTCAGCCCGACATAATTAATAGGGAAATTAATTATTCGGAGGCCTAAACGAAGGAATTTGGTTAAAATCTCGTGATCTCGGGTTTGTGCCCCGAGTCCAATTTCTAGGGCCATGGATCCAATCAACCTGCAAAATTTCTGCCAATTCCGACACAGTCGCGACAAATGACGAAATTGCCCCTGGTGCGATTTTTCTTTGTTAATTTTCTGTCCAACACCTCTTAAACCTGACATAATTAATGCATTTATTAATTTTTTAGAGGCCGAAATGAAGGAATTTGGCTAAAATCCCATGATCCCGGGCCTTTGCCCCAAGTCCAATTTTTGGGGCCGTTCCCAACCAACCTGCCAAATTTAGGCCCATTCTGACACCGTCGTGACAAATACCCAAATTGTCCCTGGTGCGATTTTACGTTGTTAATTTTTTGTCCAACACATCTTCATCCTGACATAATTAATACGAAAATTAATTATTCGGGGGCGTCAACGAAGAAATCTGGCTAAAATCCCGTGATCATGGGTCTGTGCCCCGAGACCAATTTCTGGGGCCGTTACCAATCTACCTACCAAATTTCGGCCCAGTCCGACATCATTGCGACAAATGACGAAATTTTCCCGATTGCGGTTTTTGTTTGTAAATTTTCTGTTCAACACTTCATCAACCTGATATAATTAATTCGAAAATTAATTATTCAGAGGCCTAAATGAAGGAATTTGGCTAAAATCCCGTAATGTTGGGTTTGCGCCCTGAGTTCAATTTTTGGGGCAGTTTCCAATCAACCTGCCCAATTTCGGCCCATTCCGACTCCGTCGCGATAAACAACGAAATAGCCCCTGGTGAGGTTTTTCTTGTTTTATTTTCTATCCAACACTTCTTCAGCCTGACATAATTAATACGAAAATTAATTATTCGTAGGCCTAAACGAAGGAATTTGGCCAAAATCCCATGATCCCGGGTCTGTGCCCTGAGTCTAATTTCTCGGGGCGTTTCCAATCAACCCGCCAATTTTTGGCCCATTCCGACACCGTCACAACAAATGACCAAATTTTCCCTGGTGCGGTTTTCCTTTGTTAATTTTCTGTCCAACACTTCTTCAACCTGACATCATTAATGCAGAAATTAATTATTCGGAGACCTAAACGAAGGAATTTGGCTAAAATCCCATGATCCCGGGTCTATGCTCCGAGTCCAATTTCTGGGGCTGTTTCCAATCAACCTGCCAATTTTCGGCCCATTCCGACACCGTCGCGACAAATGACGAAATTGCCCCTGGTGCGATTTTTCTTGTTTAATTTTCTGCCCAACACTTTTTCAGCCTGACATAATTAATACGGAAATTAATTATTCGGAGGCCTAAACGAAGGAATTTGGCTAAAATCCTGTGATCCCGGGTCTGTGCCCCGACTCCAATTTCTGGGGCCATTTCCAATCAACCTGTCAAATTTCAGCGCATTTCGACACTGTCGCGACAAATGACAAAATTGTACTTGGTACGATTTTACGTTGTTAATTTTCTGTCCAACACATCTTCAACCTGACATAATTAATACGAACATTAATTATTTGGAGGCCTAAACGAAGGAATTTGGCTAAAATCTTGTGATCCCGAGTCTTTGCCCTGAGTCTAATTTCTGGGGCCATTTCCAATCAATCTGCCAAATTTCGGCCAATTCCAACACCATCACAACAAATGACCAAAATTCCCCTCGTGTGATTTTTCTTTGTTAATTTTCTGTCCAACACTTCTTCAACCTGACATAATTAATGCAGAAATTAATTATTCGGAGACCTAAACGAAGGAATTTGGCTAAAATCCCATGATCTCGGGTCTGTGGCCCGAGTCCAATTTTTGGGGCCGTTTCCAATCAACCTGCCAATTTTCGACCCATTCCGACATCGTCGCGACAAATGACGAAATTGTCCCTGGTGCGATTTTTCTTGTTTAATTTTCTGTCCAACACTTCTTTAGCCTGACATAATTATTCGGAGGCCTAAACGAAGGAATTTGGCTAAAATCTCATGATCCCGAGTCTGAGCCGCGAGTCCAATTTCTCAGGGCGTTTCCAATCAACCTACCAAATTTCGGCCCATTCCCACACCATCTCGACAAATGATGAAATCGTCCGTAGTGCAGTTTTGCGTTGTTAATTTTCTGTGCAACACATATTCAACCTAAAATAATTAATACGAAAATTAATTATTCGGAGGCCAAAACGAAGAAATGTGGTAAAAATCCCGTGATCCCAGATCGGTGTACCAAGTCCAATTTTTGGGGCCGTTTCCAATCAACCTGCCAAATTTCGGCCCATTTTGACACCGTCGCGACAAATGACGAAATTGTCCCTGGTGCGGTTTTGCGTTGTTAATTTTTTCTCCAACACATCTTCGACCTGACATAATTAATACGAAAATGAATTATTTGGAGGCCTCAACGAAGGAATTTGGCTAAAATCCCGTGATCTCGGGTCTCTACCCCTAGTCCAGTTTTTGAGGCCATTTCCAATCAACCTGCCAAATTTCTGCCCATTTCGACACCGTCGCGACAAATGACGAAATTGCCCTTGGTGCAGTTTTTCTTTGTTAATTTTCTGTCCAACCCATCTTCAACCTGGCATAATTAATACCGAAATTAATTATTCGGAGCCCTAAATGAAGGAATTTGGCTAAAATCCTGTGATTTTGGATCTGTGCCCCGAGTCCAATTTTTGGGGCCGTTTCCAATCAACCTGCCAAATTTTGGCCCATTCCGAGACTGTCGCGGTAAATGACGAAATTGCCCCTGGTGCGATTTTTCTTTGTTAATTTTCTGTACAACACTTCTTCAGCCTGACATAATTAATACGAGAATTAATTATTCGGTGGCCTAAACAAAGGAATTTTGCTAAAATCCCGTGATCCTGTGTCTGCGCCCCGACTCCAATTTCTGGGGCTGTTTCCAATCAACCTGCCAAATTTCGGCCCATTCCAACACCGTCGCGACAAATGAGGAAATTGCAACTAGTTCAGTTTTTCTTTGTTAATTTTCTGTCCAACACTTCTTCAGCCAGACATAGCTAATACGAAAATTAATTTTTCGAAGGCCTAAACAAAGGAATTTGACTAAAATCCCGTGATCCCGGGTCTGTGCCCCGAGTCCAATTTCTGGGGCCGTTTCCAATCAACCGGCCAAATTTCTACCCATTATGACACCGTCGCGACAAATGACGAAATTGCCCCTGGTGCGGTTTTACGTTGTTAATTTTCTCTCCAACAGATCTTCAACTTGACATAATTAATACGAAAATTAATTATTCGGAGGCCTCAACGAAGGAATTTGGCTAATATTTCGTGATCCCGAGTCTTTGCCCGGAGTCCAATTTCTGGGGCCACTTCCAATCAACTTGCCAAATTTCAGTCTATTCCGACACCGTTGCGACAAATGACGAAATTGCCCCTGATGCGATTTTTCATTGATAATTTTCTGTCCAACACATCTTAAACCTGACATAATTAATACGAAAATTAATTATTCGAGGGCCTAAATGAAGGAATTTGGCTAAAATCCCGTGATC
Organism: Olea europaea var. sylvestris; assembly: GCF_002742605.1. Classification (NCBI taxonomy): domain Eukaryota; kingdom Viridiplantae; phylum Streptophyta; class Magnoliopsida; order Lamiales; family Oleaceae; genus Olea; species Olea europaea. The sequence goes on along the minus strand of NW_019252379.1, from coordinate 42,190 downwards.
CCGGGCTTGTGCCCCACTCCAATTTCTAAGGCCGTTACCAATCAACTTGTCTAATTTCGGCCCATTCCGACACCGTCGCGACAAATGACAAAATTGCCCCTGGTGCGATTTTTCTTTGTTAATTTTCTGTCCAACACTTTTTTAACCTAACATAATTAATGCGAAAATTAATTATTCGGAAGCCTAAACGAAGGAATTTGGCTAAAATCCCGTGATCCCAGGTCTGTGCCCCAAGTCCAATTTTCGGGGCCGTTTCCAATCAGCCTGCCAAATTTCGGCCCATTCCGACACCGTCGCGACAATGACGAAATTTCCTTTAATTCGGTTTTTCTTTGTTAATTTTTTGTTCAACACTTCTTCAACCTGACATAATTAATGCGGAAATTAATTATTCGGAGGCCTAAATGAAGGAATTTGGCTAAAATCCCTTAATGCTGGGTCTGCGCCCTGAGTCCAGTTTCTGGGGCCGTTTCCAATTAACCTGCCAAATTTTGACCCATTCTGACACCGTCGCGATAAATAACGAAATTGCCCCATGTGCGGTTTTTCTTGTTTTATTTTTTGTCCAACACTTCTTCAGCCAGACATAATTAATACGAAAATTAATTATTCGGAGGCCTGAACCAAGGAATTTGGCTAAAATCCTGTGATCCCGGGTCTGTGCCCAGAGTCTAATTTCTCAGGGCGTTTCCAATCAACTCGCCAAATTTCGGCCCATTCCGACACCATCGCGACAAATGATGAAATTGCCCCTGGTGCGATTTTGCGTTGTTAATTTTCTGTCCAACAGATCTTCAACTTGACATAACTAATACGAAAATTAATTATTCGGAGGCCTAAACGAAGGAATTTTGCTAAAATCTCGTGATCCCAAGGCTTTGCACCGAGTCCAATTTCTCGGGCTGTTTCCAATTAACCTGCCAAAATTTGGCCCATTCCAACACAGTCGTGACAAATGACAAAATTGCCCCTGGTGTGGTTTTTCTTTGTTAATTTTCTGTCCAACACCTCTTAAACTTGACATAATTAATGCTAAAATTAATTATTCGGGGGCTTAAATGAAGAAACTTGGCTAAAATCCCGTGATCCCGGGTCTGTGCCCCGAGTCCAATTTCAGGGGCCGTTTCCAATCAACCTACCAAATTTCGGCCCATTCCGATACCGTTGCGACAAATGACGAAATTGCCCTTGGTGCAGTTTTTCTTTATTAATTTTCTATCCAACACATCTTCAACCTGACATAATTAATACGAAAATTAATTTTTCGACGGCCTAAACGAAAGAATTTGGCTAAAATCCCGTGATCCTGGGTATATGCCTCGACTCCAATTTCTGGGGCCGTTTCCAATCAACCGGTAATATTTCGGCCCATTCCGACACTGTCACGACAAATGACGAAATTGTACCTGGTGCGATTTTGCGTTGTTAATTTTCTGTCCAACATATCTTCAACCTGACATAATTAATACGAAAATTAATTATTTGGAGGCCTAAACGAAGGAATTTAGGTAAAATCCCAAGATCCCGGGTGTGTGCCCTGAGTCCAATTTCTGGGGCCGTTTCCAATCAACCTGCCAAATTTCGGCCCATTCCGACACCGTCGCGACAAATGACCAAATTTCCCCTGGATCGATTTTTCTTTGTTAATTTTTTGTCCAACACTTCTTTAACCTGACATAATTAATGCGGAAATTAATTATTCGGAGCCCTAAACGAAGGAATTTTGCTAAAGTCCGATGATCCCGAGTTTGTGCCTCGAGTCCAATTTCTGGCGCCGTTTCCATTCAACCTGCCAATTTTCTGCCCATTCCGACACCGTCGCGACAAATGACGACATTGCCCCTGGTGCAGTTTTTCTTGCTTAATTTTCTGTCCAACACTTCTTCAGCCCGACATAATTAATGGGGAAATTAATTATTCGGAGGCCTAAACGAAGGAATTTGACTAAAATCCCGTTATCCTGGGTCTGCGCCCTGAGTCTAATTTCTGGGGCCGTTTTCAATTAACCTGCCAAATTTCGGCCCATTTCGACACCGTCGCGATAAATAACGAAATTGCCCCTAGTGCGATTTTTCTTGTTTTATTTTCTGTCAACACTTCTTGAGCCCGACATAATTAATATGAAAATTAATTATTCGGAGGCCTAAACGAAGGAATTTGGCTAAAATCCCGTCATCCCTGGTCTGTGCCCTGAGTCTAATTTCTCGGGGCGTTTCCAATCAACCCGTCAAATTTCGACCCATTCCGACACTGTCATGACAAATGATGAAATTGCCTCTGGTGCAGTTTTGCGTTGTTAATTTTCTGTCCAGTAGATCTTCAACTTGACATAATTAATACAAAAATTAATTATTCGGAGGCCTAAACGAAGGAATTTTCCTAAAATCTCGTGATCCCGGGTCTTTGCCCCAAGTCCAATTTCTGGGGCCATTTCCAATCAACCTGCCAAATTTCGGCCCATTCCAACATAGTCGCGACAAATGACGAAATTGCCCCCGGTGTGGTTTTTCTTTGTTAATTTTCTGTCCAACGCCTCTTAAACCTGACATAATTAATAAGGAAATTAATTATTCGGGGGCCAAAATGAAGAAACTTGGCTAAAATCCCGTGATCCTGGTTCTTTGCCCCGAGTCCAATTTCTGGGGCCGTTTCCAATCAACCTACCAAATTCTGGCCCATTCCGACACCGTCGCGACAAAGGTTGAAATTACCCCTGGTGCAATTTTTCTTTATTAATTTTCTATCCAACACATCTTCAGCCTGACATAATCAATACGGAAATTAATTATTCGACGGCCTAAACGAAAGAATTTGGCTAAAATCCCGTGATCCTCGGTCTGTGCCCCGACTCCAATTTCTGGGGCCGTTTCCAATCAACCTGTCAAATTTCGGCCCATTCCGACACCGTCACGACAAATGACGAAATTGTACCTGGTGCGATTTTGCGTTGTTAATTTTCTGTCCAACACATCTTCAATCTGACATAATTAATACGAAAATTAATTATTTGGAGGCCTAAACGATGGAATTTAGGTAAAATCCCGCGATCTCGGATGTGTGCCCCGAGTCCAATTTCTGGTGCCGTTTCCAAACAACCTGCTAAATTTCGGCCCATTCCAACACCGTCGCGACAAATGACCAAATTTTCCCTGGTTCGGTTTTTCTTTGTTAATTTTCTGTCCAACACTTCTTCAACCTGACATAATTAATGCAAAAATTAATTATTCGGAGGCCTAAACGAAGGAATTTGGCTAAAATCCCATGATCCCGAGTCTGTGTCCCGAGTCCAATTTCTAGGGCCGTTTCCAGTCAACCTGCCAATTTTCGGCCCATTCCGACACCGTCGCGACAAATGATGAAATTTCCCCTGGTGCGGTTTTTCTTTGTTAATTTTCTGTCCAACACCTCTTCAACCAGACATTATTAATGCGGAAATTAATTATTCGGAGGCCTAAACGAAGGAATTTAGGTAAAATTCCATGATCCTGGGTCTGCGCCCTGATTCCAATTTCTAGGGCCGTTTCCAATAAACCTGCCAAATTTCCGCCTATTTCGACGTCGTCGCGAAAAATGACGAAATTTCCCCTGGTGTGGTTTTTCTTTGTTAATTTTTTGTCCAACACTTCTTCAACCTGACATAAGTAATACGGAAATTAATTATACGGAGGCCTAAGTGAAGGAATTTGGCCAATATCCCGTGATCCCGGGTCTGTGCCCCGACTCCAATTTCTAGGGCCGTTTCCAATCAACCTTTCAAATTTCGGCCAATTCCGCCACCGTCGCAACAAATGACGAAACTGTCCGTGGTGCGATTTTGCTTTATTAATTTTCTATCCAACACATCTTCAACCTGACATAATTAATACGGAAATTAATTATTTGGAGGCCTAAACGTTGGAATTTGGCTAAAATCCCATGATCCTGGGGCCGTTTCAATCGACCTGCCAAATTTCGGCCCATTCCGAGATAGTAGCGATAAATGTCGAAATTGCCGTTTGTGCGGTTTTTCTTTGTTAATTTTCTGCCCAACACTTCTTCAGCCTAACATAATTAATACGAAAATTAATTATTCGGACTCCTAAACGAAGGAATTTGGCAAAAAATCTCGTAATCTCGGGTCTGTGCCCCGACTCTAATTTCTGTTGCCATTTCCAATCAACCTGCCAAATTTCGGCCCATTCTGACACCGTCGCGACAAATGATGAAATTGCACCTGGTTCGATTTTTCTTTGTTAATTTTCTGTCCAATACTTCTTCAGCCTAACATAATTAATACGGAAATTAATTATTTGGAGACCTAAATGAAGGAATTTAGCTAAAATCACGTGATCCTGGGTCTGTGCGCCGAGTCCAATTTCTGGGGCCGTTTCCAATCAACCTGCCAAAATTCAGCCCACTCCGACACCGTCGCGACAAAATGACGAAATTTCCCCTGGTGCTATTTTTCTTTGTTAATTTTCTGTCCAACAATTCTTCAACTTGACATAATTAATGCGAAAATTAATTATTCGAAGTCCTAAATGAAGGAATTTGGTAAAAATCTCGTGATCCCGGGTTTGTGCTCCGAGTCCAATTTCTGGGGCTGTTTCCAAACAACCTGCCAAATTTCGGCCCATTCCAACACCGTCGCGACAAATGATGAAATTGTCCCTGGTGCGGATTTGCGTTGTTAATTTTCTATCCAACACTTCTTCAGCCTGACATAATTGATACGAAAATTAATTATTCGGAGGCCTAAACGAAGAAATTTAACTAAACTCCCATGATCCCGTGTCTATGCCCCCGAGTCCAATTTCTGGGGACGTTGCCAATCAACCTACCAAATTTCAGCCCATTCCGACACCGTCGCGAGAAATGATGAAATTGCCCCTGTGCGGTTTTTTTGTTTAATTTTCTGTCCAACACTTCTTCATCATGACATAATTAATACGGAAATTAATTATTCGGAGGCCTAAACGAAGGAATTTGGCAAAAATCTCATGATCCCGGGTCTTTGCCCGGAGTCCAATTTCTGGGGCCGTTCCTAATCAACCTGCCAAATTTCGGCCCATTCCGACACCGTCACGACAAATGATGAAAGTGCCCCTGGTGCAGTTTTTCTTTATTAATTTTTTGTCCAACACCTCTTAAACCTGAAAAAATTAATATGGAAATTAATTATTTGACAGCCTAAATGAAGGAATTTGGCTAAAATCCCGTGATCCCGGGTTTGTTATCCGAGTCCAAATCCTGGGGCCGTTTCCAATCAACCTACCAAATTTCGACCCATTCCGACACCGTCGCAACAAATGATGAAATTGCCCCTGGTGCAGTTTTTATTTATTAATTATCTATCCAACACATCTTAAACCTGACATAATTAATACGAAAATTAATTATTCAGACCCAAACGAAAGAATTTGGCTAAACTCCCGTGATCCCGGGTCTTTGCCCTGACTCCAATTTCTGGTGCCATTCCAATCAACCTGTCAAATTTAGGCCCATTCCGACACCGTCGCGACAAATGACGAAATTGTACTCGGTGCGATTTTGCGTTGTTAATTTTCTGTCCAACACATCTTCATCCTGACATAATTAATACGAAAATTAATTATTTGGAGGCCTAAATAAAGGAGTCTAGCTAAAATTCCGAGATCCCGGGTGTGTGCCCCGAGTCCAATTTCTGGGCCGTTTCCAATCAACTTGCAAAATTTAGGCCCAATCTGACACCGTCGCGACAAATGACCAAATTTCCCCTGGTGCGATTTTTCTTTGTAATTTTCTATCCAATACTTCTTCAACATGACATAATTAATGCAGAAATTAATTATTCGGAGGCCTAAACGAAGGAATTTGGCTAAAATCCCATGATCCCCAGTCTGTGCCCCGAGTCCAATTTCTAGGGCCCTTTCCAATCAACTTGCCTATTTTCGGCCCATTCTGACACCGTCGCGACAAATGATGAAATTGCCCCTGGTGCGATTTTTCTTGTTTAATTTTCTGTCCTACGCTTCTTCAGCTTGACATAATTAATACGAAAATTTATTATTAGGAGGCCTAAACGAAGGAATTTGGCTAAAATCTCGTGATCCCAGATCTGTTCCCCAAGTCCAATTTCACGGGCGTTTCCAATCAACCTGCCAAATTTCGGCCCATTCCGACACCGTCGCGACAAATGACGAAATTTCCCTTGGTGCGATTTTGTGTTGTTCATTTTCTGTCGAACACATCTTCAACTTAACATAATTAATACGAAAATTAATTGTTCGGAGGCCTAAATGAAGGAATTTGGCTAAAATCTCGTGATCCCAGGTCTGTGCTCCAACTCCAATTTCAGGGGCCGTTTCCAATCAACCTGCCAAATTTCGGCCCATTCCATTACCATCGCAGCAAATGACGAAATTGCCCCTAGTGCGGTTTTTCTTTGTTAATTTTTGTCCAACCCATCTTCAACCTGACATAATTAATATGAAAATTAATTATTCGGAGACCTAAACCACGAAATTTGGCTAAAATAACGTGATTCCGGGTCTGTGCTCCGAGTCCAAATTTTGAGGCCATTTCCAATCAAACTGCCAAATTTCGGCCCATTCCGAGACCGTCGCGGTAAATGCCGAAATTACCCTTGGTGTGGCTTTTCTTTGTTATTTTTCTGTCCAACTCTTCTTCATCGTGACATAATCAATGCGGAAATTAATTACTCGGAGGCCTAAATGAAGGAATTTGGCTCAAATCTCGTGATCTCGGGTCTTTGCCCCGAGTCCAATTTATGGGGCCGTTTCCAATCAACCTATCAAATTTCGGCCCATTCGGACACAGTCGCGACGAATGACGAAATTCTACCTTGTATGATTTTACATTGTTAATTTTTTGTCCAACACATCTTCAACCTGACATAATTAATGCAAAAATTAATTATTTTGAGGCCTAAAGGAAGGAATTTAGCTAAAATCCCGAGATCCCGGGTGTGTGCTTCGAGTCCAATTTTTGGGGCCGTTTCCAATCAACCTGCCAAATTTCGGCCCATTCCGACACCGTCGTGACAAATGACCAAATTTCCCCTGGTGCGATTTTTCATTGTTAATTTTCTGTCCAACACTTCTTCAACCTGACATAATTAATGCAGAAATTAATTATTCAGAGGCCTAAACGAAGGAATTTGGCTAAAATCCCATGATCTCGGGTCTATGCCCCGAGTCCAATTTCTGGGGCCGTTTCCAATCAACCTACCAATTTTCGGCCCATTCCGACATCGTCGCGACAAATGATGAAATTGCCCCTGGTGCGATTTTTCTTGTTTAATTTTCTGTCGAACGCTTCTTCAGCCTGACATAATTAATACGAAAATTAATTATTCGGAGGCATAAACGAAGGAATTTGGCTAAAATCTCGTGATCCCGGGTCTGTGCTCGAGTCCAATTTCTCGAGGCGTTTCTAATCAACCTGCCAAATTTCGGTCCATTCCGACACCGTCGCGACAAATGATGAAATTGCCCCTAGTGCGGTTTTGCGTTGTTAATTTTATGTCCAACACATCTTCAACGTGACATAATCAATGCGAAAATTAATTATTCGGAGGCCTAAACGAAGGAATTTGGCAAAAATCTCGTGATCGCGGGTCTTTCCTCCAAGTCCAATTTCTGTGGCCGTTTCCAATCAACCTGCCAAATTTCGGCCCATTCAGACACCGTCGCTACAAAAGATGGTATTGTCCCTGGTGCGAATTTGCGTTGTTAATTTTCTGTCCAACACTTTTTCAGCCTGACATAATTAATACGGAAATTAATTATTCGGAGGCCTAAACGAAGGAATTTAACTAAACTCCCATGATCCCGGGTCTGTGCCCCGAGTCCAATTTCTGGGGACATTTCCAATCAAACTACCAAATTTTGGCCCATCCCGACACCTTTGCGAGAAATAACGAAATTGCCCCTGGTGCGGTTTTTCTTGTTTAATTTTCTGTCCAACACTTCTTCATCCTAACATAATTAATACAAAAATTAATTATTCGGAGGCCTAAATGAAGGAATTTGGCTAAAATCTCGTGATCCCGGGTCTGCCCCGAGTCCAATTTTTGGGGCCGTTTCCAATCAACCTGTCAAATTTCGGCCCATTCCGACACCGTCGCGACGAATGATGAAATTGTACCTGGTGCGATTTTACGTTGTTAATTTTCTGTCCAACACATCTTCAACTTGACATAATTAATACAAAAATTAATTATTTTGACGCCTAAAGTAAGGAATTTAGCAAAAATCCCGAGGTCTCGGGTGTGTGCTCCAAGTCCAATTTCTGGGGGGGCCGTTTCCAATCAACCTGCCAAATTTCGGCCCATTCCGACACCGTCGCGACAAATGACCAAATTTCCCCTGGTGCGGTCTTTCATTGTTAATTTTCTATCCAACACTTCTTCAACCTGACATAATTAATGCGAAAACTAATTATTCAGAAGCCTGAACGAAGAAATTTGGCAAAAATCCCGTGATCCCGGGTCTGTGCCCCGACTCCAACTTCTCGGGGCATTTCCAATCAACCTGCCAAATTTCGGGAAATTCTGACACCGTTGCGACAAATGACAAAATTGCCCCTAGTGCGGTTTTGCGGTTTTAATTTTATGTCCAACACATCTTCAACCTGACATAATTAATACAAAAATTAATTATTTGGAGGCCTCAACGAAGGAATTTGGCTAAAATCCCGTGATCCCAGGTCTGTGTCCCAATTCCAATTTCTGGGGCCGTTTCCAATCAACCTGCCAAATTTCCGCCCATTCGAATGCCGTCGCGACAAATGACGAAAATTTCCCCTGGTGCGATTTTTCTTTGTTAATTTTTTGTCCAACACTTCTTCAACCTGACATAAGTAATACGGAAATTAATTATTCGGAGGCCTAAGCGAAGGAACTTAGCTAAAATCCCATGATCTCGGGTCTGTGCTCCGACTCCAATTTCTAGGGCCGTTTTCAATCATCCTACCAAATTCTGGCCAATTCCGACACCATCGCAACAAATGACGAAATTGTCCGTAGTGCGGTTTTGCGTTGTTAATTTTCTGTCTAACACATCTTAAACCTGACATAATTAATGCGAAAATTAATTATTTGGAGGCCTAAACGATGGAATTTGGCTAAAATTCCGTGATCCTGGGTCTGTGCCTCAAGTCCAATTTCTGGGGCCTTTTCCAGTCAACCTGCCAAATTTCGGCCCATTCCGACACCCTCACGAAAAATGACTAAATTGTCCCTAGTGCGGTTTTTCGTGTTTTATTTTCTGTCCAACACTTCCTCAGCTTGATATAATTAATATGGAAATTAATTATTTGGACACCTAAATGAAGGAATTTGGCTAAAATCCCGTTATCCCGGGTCTGTGCCCCGAGTCCAATTTCTCGAGGCGTTTCCAATCAACCTGCCAAATTTCGGCCCATTTCGACACCATCACGACAATTCACGAAATTGCACCTAGTTCGGTTTTTCTTTGTTAATTTTCTCTCCAACACTTCTTCAGCCCGATATAATTAATACGAAAATTAATTATTCGGAGGCCTAAACGACGAAATTTGGCTAAAATCCGTGATCTCAGGTCTGTGCCCCGAGTCCAATTTCGGGGGCCGTTTCCAATAAACCAGCCAAAATTTGGTCCATTCCGGCACCTTCGCGACAAATGATGAAATGTCCCCTGGTACGGTTTTTCTTTGTTAATTTTCTGTCCAACACTTCTTCAACCTGACATAATTAATGCGAAAATTAATTATTCGGAGGCCTAAACGAAGGAATATGGCAAAAATCTCGTGATTCCGGGTCTGTGCTCCGAGTCCAATTTCTGGGGCAGTTTCCAATCAATCTGCCAAATTTCAGCCCATTCCGACACCATCGCGACAAATGACAAAATTGTCCCTGGTGCGGATTTGCGTTGTCAATTTTCTGTCCAACACTTCTTCAGCCTGACATAATTAATACAGAAATTAATCATTTGGAGGCCTGACCGAAGGAATTTAACTAAACTCCCATGATCCCGGGTCTATTCCCCGAGTCCAATTTCTGGGGACGTTTTCAATCAACCTACCGAATTTCGGCCCATTCCAACACCGTCGCGAGAAATGACGAAATTGCCCCTGGTGCGGTTTTTCTTGTTTAATTTTCTGTCCAACACTTCTTCATCCTGACATAATTAATACGGAAATTAATTATTCGGAGGCCTAAACGAAGGAATTTGGCTAAAATCTCGTGATCCCGGGTCTTTGCCCCGAGTCCAATTTCTGGGGCCGTTTCCAATCAACTTGCCAAATTTCGGCCCATTCCGACACCGTCACGACAAATGACGAAATTGCTCCTGCTGTGATTTTTCTTTGTTAATTTTTTGTCCAACACCTCTTAAACCTGACATAATTAATACGAGAATTAATTATTTGGGGGTCTAAATGAAGGAATTTGGCTAAAATCCCGTGATCCTAGATCTGTACCCCGAGTCCAATTTCTGGGGCCGTTTCCAATCAACCTACCAAATTCCGGCCCATTCTGACACCGTCGCGACAAATGACGAAATTGTACCTGGTGCGATTTTGCGTTGTTAATTTTCTGTCCAACACATCTTCAACCTGACATAATTAATATGAAAATTAATTACTTGGAGGCCTAAAGGAAGGAATTTCGCTAAAATCCCAAGATCCTGGGTGTGTGCCCAGAGTCCAATTTCTGGGGCAGTTTCCAATCAACCTGCCAAATTTCGGCCCATTCCCAAACCGTCGCGACAAATGACCAAATTTCCTCTGGTGCGGTTTTTCTTTGTTAATTTTCTGTCCAACACTTCTTCAACCTGACATAATTAAGGCGGAAATTAATTATTCGGAAGCCTAAATGAAGGAATTTGGCTAAAATCCCATGATCCCGAGTCTGTGGCCCGAGTCCAATTTCTGGGACCGTTTCCAATTAACCTTCCAATTTTCGGCCCATTCCGACACCATCGCGACAAATGATGAAATTGCCCTTGGTGCGGTTTTTCTTGTTTAATTTTTTGTCGAACGCTTCTTCAGCCTGACATAGTTAATACTGAAATTAATTATTTGGAGGCCTAAACAAAGGAATTTGGCTAAAATCCCGTGATCCCGAGGTTGTGCCCCGAGTCCAATTTCTCAGGGCGTTTCCAATGAACCTGCCAAATTTCGGCCCATTTCGACACCGTCATGACAAATGACAAAATTGCCCTTGGTGCGATTTTGCGCTGTTAATTTTCTATCCAACAAATCTTCAACTTGACATAATTAATACGAAAATTAATTATTCGTAGGCCTAAACAAAGGAATTAGGATAAAATCTCGTGACCCCGGATCGGTGCACCAAGTCCAATTTCTGGGGCCGTTTCCAATCAACCTGCCAAATTTCGGCCCATTTCGACACCGTCGTGACAAATGACGAAATTTCCTCTGGTGCGGTTTTTCTTTGTTAATTTTCTGTCCAACACTTCTTCAACCTGACACAATCAATGCGAAAATTAATTATTCAGAGGCGTAAACGAAGGACTTTGGCTAAAATCCCATGATCCTGGGTCTGCGCCTGAGTCCTGGCTAAAATCCCGTGATCCCGGGTCTGTGCCTCGACTCCAATTTCTGGGACCGTTTCCAATCAACCTACCAAATTTCGGCCCATTCCGACACCGTCGCGACAAATGACAAAATTGCCCCTGGTGCGGTTTTTCTTTGTTAACTTAATGTCCAATACTTCTTCAGTCGGACATAATTAATACGGAAATTAATTATTCGGAGGCCTAAACGAAGAAATTTTGCTAAAATCACGTGATCCCGGGTATGTGCCCCAAGTACAATTTCTTGGGCCGTTTCCAATCAACCTGCCAAATTTCGGCCCAATCCGACACCGTCGCGACTAATGACAAAATTACCCTTGGTGCAATTTTACGTTTTTAATTTTTTGTCCAATACTTCTTCAACCTGACATAAGTAATATGAAAATTAATTATTCGGAGCCCTGAATGAAGGAATTTGGCTAAAATCTTGTGATCCCGAGTCTGTGCCATGACTCCAATTTTTGGGGTCGTTTCCAATTAACCTGTCAAATTTAGGCCCATTCCGACACCGTCTCGACAAATGACAAAATTTCCGTTGGTGCGATTTTTGTGTTGTCAATTTTCTGTCCAACACATCTTCGACCTGACATAATTAATACAGAAATTAATTATTCGGAGGCCTAAACGAAAGAATTTGGCAAAAATCCTGTGATCCCGGGTTTGTGCCCCGAGTCCAATTTCTCGGGCCGTTTCCAATCAACCTGCCAAATTTCGGACCATTTCGACGTCGTCATGACAAATGATGAAATTGCCCCTGGTGTGGTTTTTTTGTTAATTTTCTAACCAACACTTCTTCAGTCTGACATAATTAACACGGAAATTAATTATTTGGAGGCCTAAACGAAGGAATTTGCCTAAAATCCCATGATCCCGGGTCTGTGCCCCGAGTCTAATTTCTCGGGCCGTTTCCAATTAACCTGCCGAATTTCAGACCATTTCGATGTCGTCATGACAAATGATGAAATTGCCCCTGGTGCGGTTTTTTTGTTAATTTTCTAACCAACACTTCTTCAGTCTGACATAATTAACACAGAAATTAATTGCTTGGAGGCCTAAACGAAGGAATTTGCCTAAAATCCCGTGATCCCGGGTCTGTGCCTCGACTCCAATTTTTGGGACCGTTTCCAATCAACCTGCCAAATTTCGGCCCATTCCGACACCATCGCGACAAATGACAAAATTGCCACTGGTGCGGTTTTTTTTGTTAATTTTCTATCCAACGATTCTTCAGCCTGACATGATTAATACGAAAATTAATTATTCGGAGGCCTAAACGAAGGAATTTGGCTAAAATCCCATGATCACGGGTCTGTGCCACGACTCCAATTTTTGGGACCGTTTCCAATCAACTTGTCAAATTTCAGTCCATTCTGACACCGTCGCGACAAATGACAAAATTGGCCCTGGTGCGGTTTTGCATTGTTAATTTTCTGTCCAGCACTTCTTCAACCTGACATAATTAATACGGAAATTAATTATTCAGAGGCCTAAACGTATGAATTTGGCTAAAATCCCGTGATCTCAGGTCTGTGCCCTGAGTTCAATTTCTAGGGCCGTTTCCAATTAACCTGCCAAATTTCGGCCCAATCCGACATCGTCACAACAAATGACAAAATTGCTCCTGGTGCGGTTTTGCATTTTTAATTTTCTATCCAATACTTCTTCAACCTGACATAAGTAATACAGAAATTAATTATTCAGAGGCCTAAACGAAGGAATTTGGCTAAAATCACGTGATCCCGGGTCTGTTCCCCGAGTCCAATTTCTCTGGCCGTTTTCAATCAACCTGCCAAATTTCGGCCCATTCCAACACCATCTCGACAAATGGCAAAATTGCCCCAAGTGCGGTTTTGCGTTGTTTATTTTCTGTCCAACACATCTTCGGCTTGACAATATTAATACGAAAATTAATTATTCGGAGGCCTAAATGAAGGAATTTGGCTAAAATCTCGTTATAACGGGTCTGTGCCACGACTCCAATTTTTGGGGCCGTTTCCAATTAGCCTGTCAAATTTGGGCCCATTCTGACGCCGTCTCGACAAATGACAAAATAGCCCCTGGTGCGGTTTTGCATTGTTAATTTTCTGTCCAACACTTCTTCAACCTGACATAATTAATATGAAAATTAATTATTCGGAGGCCTAAATGAAGGAATTTGGCTAAAATCCCATAGTCGCCCCGAGCCTAATTTCTGGGGCCATTTCCAATCAACCTGCGAAATTTCGGCCCAATCCGACACCACGCGACAAATGATAAAATTGCCCCTGGTGCGGTTTTTCTTTGTTAATTTTCTGTCCAATACTTTTTCAACCTAACATAAGTAATGCGGAAATTAATTGTTTGAAGGCCTAAATGATGGAATTTGGCTAAAATCAGGTGATCCTGGGCCTGTGCCCCGAGTCCAATTTCAGGGGCCGTTTCCAATCGACCTGCCAAATTTCGACCCATTCCGACACTGTCGTGACAAATGAAAAAATTGCCCCTGGTGCGATTTTGCGTTGGTAATTTTCTGTCCAACACATCTTCGACCTGACATAATTAGTGCGAAAATCAATTATTCGGAGGACTTAATGAAGGTATTTGGGTAAAATTCCGTGATCCAGGGTTAATGCCTCGACTCCATTTTCTGGGGCCGTTTCCAATCAAACTGCCAAATTTCGGCCCATTTTGACACTGTCGCGACAAATGACAAAATCGCCCCTTTTGCAATTTTGCGCTGTAAATTTTCTATCCAGCACATAGTCAACCTGACATAATTACTACGGAAATAAATTATTCGGAGGCCTAAACGAAGGAATTTGGCTACAATCCCGTGATCCCAAGTCCGTGCCCCGAGTCCAATTTCTTGGGCTGTTTCCAGTCAACCTGCAAAATTTCGGACCATTCGGACACCGTCGTGACAAACGACGAAATTGCCCCTGATGCGGTTCTTCTTTTTTAATTTTCTATCGAACACTTCTTCAACCTAACATAATTCATACGGAAATTAATTATTCGGAGGCCTAAACGAAGGAGTTTGGCTAAAATCCTGTGATCCCATGTATGTGCCCCGACTCTAATTTCTGGGGCCGTTTCCAATCAACCTGCCAAATTTCAGCCCAATCCGACAACGTCGCGACAAATGACAAAATTGCCCCTGGTGCGATTTTGCTTTGTTAATTTTCTGTCCAACACTTCTTCAACCTGACATAATTAATACGGAAATTAATTATTTGGAGGCCTAAACGAAGGAATTTGGCTAAAATTTCGTGATCTCGGGTCTATGCCCCAACTCCAATTTCTGGGGCCGTTTCCAATAAACCTGCCAAATTTTGGCCCATTTCGACACCGTCGCGACAAATGAGAAAATTGCACCTGGTACGATTTTTTTTATTAATTTTCTATCCAACACTTCTTCAGCCTGACATAAATAATACGGAAATTACTTATTCGGAACCCTAAACGAATGAATTTGGCTAAAATCCCGTGATCCTAGGCTTGTGCCCCGGGTCCAATTTCTTGGGCTGTTTCCAATCAACCAGCCAAATTCCGGCCCATTCCGACACTGTCGCGACAAATGACGAAATTGCCCCTGGTGCGATTTTTTTGTTAATTTTCTGTCCAACACTTCTTCAACCTGACATAATTAATACGAAAATTAATTATTCGGAGGCCTAAACGAAGGAATTTGGCAAAAATCCCGTGATCCCGGGGCTGTGCCCCAACTCCAATTTCTGGGGCCATTTCCAATCAACTTGCCAAATTTCGGCCAATTCCGAAACCGTCGCGACGAATGAAAAAATTACCCCTGGTGCGGTTTTTCTTTTTTAATTTTCTATCAAATACTTCTTCAACCTGACATAATTAGTACAAAAATTAATTAATCGGAGGCCTAAACGAAGGAATTTGGCTAAATTTTTGTGATCCCGAATCTGTGCCCCGACTTCAATTTCTAGGGCCATTTCCAATCAACCTGCCAAATTTCGGCCCAATCCGACACCGTCGTGACAAATGACGAAAATGCTCCTGGTGCAATTTTACGTTGTTAATTTTCTGTCCAACACTTCTTCAACCTGACATAATTAATATGGAAATTAATTATTCGGAGGCCTAAACGAAGGAATTTAGCTAAAATCACGTGATCCCGGGTATGTGCCCTGAGTCCAATTTCTCGGGCCGTTTCCAATTAACCTTCAAAATTCCGGCCCATTCCGACACCATCGCGACAAATGACAAAACTGCCCCTGGTGCAGTTTTGCGTTGTTAATTTTCTGTCCAACGCATCCTCAACCTAACATAATTAATATGAAAATTAATTATTCAGAGGCCTAAATAAAGGACTTTGGCTATAATCCCGTGATCCCTGGTCTATGCCCTGAGTCCAATTTCTGGGGCCGTTTCCAATCAACCTGCCTAATTTCGGCACATTCCGACACCGTCGCGACAAATTACAAAATTGCCCCTGGTGCAATTTTGTGTTGTTAATTTTCTGTCCCACACATCTTCAACCTGAAATAATTAATACGAAAATTAATTATTCAGAGGCCTAAATGAAGGAATTTGGCTAAAATCTCGTGATCCCGGGACTGTACCCCGAGTCCAGTTTCTCGGGTTGTTTCCAATCAACCTACCAAGTTTCGCCTATTCCGACATCGTCGTGACAAATGACGAAATTGCTCCTGGTCCGGTTTTTCGTTGTTAATTTTCTCTCCAACACTTCCTCAACCTGACGTAATTAATACGAAAATTAATTATTCTGAGGCCTTAACGAAGGAATTTGGCTAAAATCTCATGATCCCGGGTCTGTGCCCCGACTCCAAATTCTGGGGCCATTTCCAATCAACCTGCCAAATTTCGGCCCATTCCGATACCGTCGTGACAAATGACGAAATTGCCCCTGGTGCGATTTTTGTTGTTAATTTTCTGTCCAACACTTCTTCAACCTGACATAATTAATACGGAAATTAATTATTCGGAGGCCTAAACGAAGGAATTTGGCAAAAATCCTGTGATCTCGCGCCTATGCCCCAACTCCAATTTTTGGCGTCGTTTCCAATCGACCTGCCAAATTTCGGCTCATTTCAAAATTGTCGCGACGAATGAAGAAATTTCCCCTGGTGTGGTTTTTCTTTTTTAATTTTCTGTACAACACTTCTTCAACCTGACATGATTAATACAAAAATTAATTATTCAGAGGCCTAAACGAAGGAATTTAGCTAAAATCACGTTATCCCGGGTACGTGCCCCGATTCCAATTTCTCGGGCCGTTACCAATCAACCTGCCAAATTTTGGCCCATTCCGACACCGTCGCGACAAATGACAAAATTGCCCCTGGTGCGCTTTTGCATTTTTAATTTTCTGTCCAACACATCTTCAACCTACTATAATTAATATGAAAATTAATTATTCAGAGGTCTAAACAAAGAAATTTGGCTATAATCCCATGATCCTGGGTCTGTGCCTCGAGTCCAATTTGTGGGGTCGTTTCCAATCAACCTGCCTAATTTCGGCCCATTCCGAAATCGTCGCGACAAATTACAAAATTGCCCCTGGTGCGATTTTGCGTTTTTAATTTTCTGTCCAACACATTTTCGACCTGACATAATTAGAACGGAAATTAATTATTCGGAGGCCTAAACGAAGGAATTTGGCTAAAATCCCATGATCCCGGGTTTGTACCTCGACTCCAATTTCTGGGGCCGTATCCAATCAACCTGCCAAATTTCGACCCATTCTGACAACGTAGCGCCAAATGACAAAATTGCCCCTGGTGCGATTTTTCTTTTTTAATTTTATGACTACACTTCTTCAACCTGACATAATTAATAAGGAAAATAATTATTCGGAGGCCTAAACGAAGGAATTTTGCTAAAATTTCATGATCCCAGGTCTGTGCCCCGACTCCTATTTCTGGAACCGATTCCAATCAACCTGCCAAATTTCGGCCCATTCCGACACCGTCGCGACAAATGACAAAATTGCCCCTGGTGCGGTGTTGCGCTGTTAATTTTCTGTCCAACACATCTTCAACCTGACATAATTAATACGGAAATTAATTATTCGGAGGCCTAAATGAAGGAATTTGGCTAAAATCCCGTGATCCAAGGTCTATGCCCCGACTCTAATTTCTGGGGCCGTTTTCAATCAACCTGCCAAATTTCGGCTCATTCCGACGACGTCGTGACAAATGACAAGATTGCCCCTGGTGCGGTCTTTCTTTGTTAATTTTATGTCCAACACTTCTTCAGCCTGACATAATTAATACGAAAATTAATTTTTCGGAGGCCTAAATGGTGGAATTTGGCTAAAATCACGCGATCCTAGGTACGTGCCCCGAGTCCAATTTCTCAGGCCGTTTCCATCAACCTGTCGAATTTCGGCCCATTCCGACACCGTCGTGACAAATGACGAAATTGCCCTTGGGGCGGTTTTGTGTTGTTAATTTTCTGTCCAACACATCTTCAACCTAACATAATTAATACGGAAATTAATTATTCAGAGATCTAAACGAAGGAATTTGGCTAAAATCCCGTGATCCCGGGTATGTGCCCCGAGTCCAATTTCTGGGGCTGTTTCCAATCAACCTGCCAAATTTCGGCCCATTCCGACAACGTCGTGACGAATGATGAAATTGCCCCTGGTGCGGTTTTGCGTTGTCAATTTTCTGTCCAACACATCTTCAACCTGACAGAATTAATACGAAAATTAATTATTCGGAGGCCTAAACGAAGGAATTTGGCTAAAATCCTGTGATCCCGGGTCTATGCACCGAGTCCAATTTCTGGGGCCGTTTCCAATCAAACTACCAAATTTCGGCCCATTTCGACACCGTCGCAACGAATGACGAAATTACCCCAATTGCGATTTTGCATTGTCAATTTTCTGTCCAACACATCTTCAACCTAACATAATTAATACGAAAATTTGTTAATCGGAGGCCTAAACGAAGGAATTTGGCTAAAATCCCGGGTATGTACCTCAAGTCCAATTTCTGGGGGCGTTTCTAGTCAACCTGCCAAATTTCAGCCCATTCCGACACCGTCACGACGAATGACGAAATTGCCCCAGGTGCGATTTTGCGTTGTCAATTTTCTGTCCAATACATCTTCAACCTGACATAATTAATACGAAAATTAATTATTCGGAGGCCTAAATGAAGGAACTTGTCTAAAATCTCGTGATTCCAGGTCTGTGCCCCGAGTCCAATTTTTGGGGTCGTTTCCATTCAACCTGTCAATTTTCGGCCCATTCCGACACCATTGTGACGAATGACGAAATTGCCCCAAGTGCGGTTTCGCATTGTCAATTTTCTATCCAACACATTTCAACCTAACATGATTAATACGAAAATTAATTATTCGGAGGCCTAAACGAAAGAATCTGGCTAAAATCCCGTGATCCCAGATCTGTACCTCGAGTCCAATTTCTGGGACCATTTCCAATCAACCTGCCAAATTTCGGCCCATTCCGACACCGTCGCGACGAATGACGAAATTTCCTCTGGTGCGGTTTTTCTTTGTTAATTTTCTGTCATACATTTCTTCAGCCTGACATAATTAATACGGAAATTAATTATTTGGAGGGCTAAACGAAGGAATTTGGCTAAAAACCCGTGATCCCGGGTCTGTGCCCCGAGTCCAATTTTCGGGGCCATTTCCAATCAAGCTGCCAAGTTTCGACCCATTCCGTCACCGTCGCGACAAATGACAAAATTGCCCTGGTGCGACTTTTCATTGTTAATTTTCTGTCCAGCACATCTTCAACCTAACTTAATTAATACGAAAATTAATTATTCAGAGGCCTAAACAAAGGAATTTGGCTAAAATCCCGTGATCCCGGGTTTGTGCCCAAAGTCCAATTTTTGGGGCCATTTCTAATCAACTTACCCAATTTCGGCCCATTCCGACACCGTCGCGACAAATGACAAAACTGCCCTTGGTGCGGTTTTACGTTGTTAATTTTCTGTCCAACACATCTTCAACCTGACATAATTAATACGGAAATTAATTATTCGAAGGCCAAAACCAAGGAATTTGGCTAAAATCCCATGATCCCGGGACTGTGCCCTAAGTCCAATTTCTCAGGCCGTTTCCAATCAACCGGCCAAATTTTGGCCCATTCTAACACAGTCGCGATGAATGACGAAATTACCCCTCGTGCGGTTTTTCTTTGTTAATTTTTTGTCCAACACATCTTCAACCCGACAAAATTAATACAAAAATTAACTATTCAGAGGCCTTAACGAAGGAATTTGGCTAAAATTTCGTGATCCCATGTTGGCCCCTCGACTCCATTTTCTGTGGCCGTTTCCAATCAACCTGCCAAATTTCGGCCCATTCCGACACCATTGCGACAAATGACAAAATTGCCCCTTTTGCGATTTTGCGTTGTTAATTTTCTGTCCAACACTTTTTCAGCCTGACATAATTAATACGGAAATTAATTATTCAGAGGCCTAAAAGAAGTAATTTGGCCAAAATCCCGTGATCCCGGGTCCGTGCCCCTAGTCCAATTTCTCGGGACGTCTCCAATCAACCTGTCAACTTTCGGCCCATTCCGACACCATCGTGACAAATGACAAAATTGCCCTTGGTACGATTTTTTTTGTTAATTTTCTATCCAACACTTCTTCAGCCTGACATAAATAATACGAAAATTAATTGTTCGGAGGCCTAAACGAATGAATTTGGCTAAAATCCCGTGATCTCGAGTTTGCGCCCCAGGTCCAATTTCTCGGGCCGTGTCCAATCAACCAACCAAATTTCGGCCCATTCTGACACCGTCGCGAGAAATGACGAAATTGCCCCTGGTGTGATATTTTTTGTTAATTTTATGTCCAACACTTTTTCAACCTGACAAAATTAATATGAAAATTAATTATTCAGAGGCCTAAACGAAGGAATTTGGCAAAAATCCCGTGATCTCGGGTCTGTGCCCCAACTCCAATTTCTGGGGCCATTTTCAATCAACTTGCCAAATTTCGGCTAATTTCGAAACCGTCGCGACGAATGAAGAAATTGCCCCTGGTGCAGTTTTTCTTTTTTAATTTTCTATCCAACACTTCTTCAACCTGACATAATTAATACGAAAATTAATTAATCGGTGGCCTAAACGAAGGAATTTGGCTAAATTTTTGTGATCCTGGGTCTGTGCCCCGACTCCAATTTCTGGTGCCGTTTCCAATCAACCTGCAAAATTTCGGCCCATTCCGACACCGTCGCGACAAATGACAAAATTGCCCTTGGTGCAGTTTTGCGTTGTTAATTTTCAGTCCAACACTTCTTCAACCTGACATAATTAATACGAAAATTAATTATTCAGAGGCCTAAACGAAGGAATTTGGCAAAAATCACGTGATCCCAGGTCTGTGCCCCAACTCCAATTTCTGGCGCCGTTTCCAATCGGCCTGCCAAATTTTGGCCCGTTTCGAAACCATTGCGACGAATGAAGAAATTGCCCCTGGTGCGATTTTTCTTTTTTAATTTTCTGTCCAACACTTCTTCAACCTGAAATGATTAATACAAAAATTAATTATTCGAAGGCCTAAATGAAGGAATTTAGCTAAAATCACGTTATCCCAGGTATGTGCCCCGATTCCAATTTCTCGGGCCGTTACCAACCAACCTGCCAAATTTCGGCCCATTCAAACGCCGTCGCAAAAAATGACAAAATTACCCTGGTGCGGTTTTGCGTTTTTAATTTTTAGTCCAACACATCTTCAACCTAACATAATTAATACAGAAATTAATTATTCAGACGCCTAAACGAAGGAATTTGGCTATAATCCCATGATCCCGGGTATGTGCCTCAAGTCCAATTTGTGGGGGCCATTTCCAATCAACCTATCTAATTTCGGCCCATTTCGATAACGTCGTGACAAATTACAAAATTGCCCCTGGTGCGGTTTTGAGTTTCTAATTTTCCGTCCAACTTATCTTCGACCTGACATAATTAGAACGGAAATTAATTATTCGGAGGCCTAAACGAAGGAATTTGGCTAAAATCCCATGATCCCGGGTCTATACCCCGACTCCAATTTCTGGGGCCGTTTCCAATCAACCTGCCAAATTTCGGCCCATTCTGACGACGTCACGACAAATGACAAAATTGTCCCTGGTGCGGTTTTTCTTTGTTAATTTTATGTCCTACACTTCTTCAATCTGACATAATTAAGAAGGAAAATAATTATTCGGAGGCCCAAACGAAGGAATTTGGCTAAAATCACGTGATCTCGTGTATGTGCCCCGAGTTCAATTTCTCGGGCCATTTCTAATCAACCTGCCAAATTTCGGCCCATTTCGACACCATCGCGACAAATGACGAAATTGCCCCTGGTGCGATTTTGCGTTGTCAATTTTCTATCCAACACATCTTCAACCTGACATAATTAATACGAAAATTAATTATTCGGAGGCCTAGATGAAGGAATTTGGCTAAAATCCCATTATCTCGGGTCTCTACCCCGAGTCCAATTTCTGGGGTCGTTTCCAATCAACCGGTCAAATTTCGGCCCATTTCGACACCGTCGTGACGAATGACAAAATTGCCCTTGGTGCAGTTTTGCATTGTCAATTTTCTGTCCAACACATCTTCAACCTAACATAATTAATACGAAAGTTAATTATTCGGAGGCCTAAACGAAGGAATTTGGCTAAAATCCCGTGATCCCGAGTCTATGCCTCGAGTCCAATTTCTGGGGCCGTTTCCAATCGACCTGCCAAATTTCGGCCCGTTCCGACACCGTCGCGACAAATGACGAAATTTCCCCTGGTGCGATTTTTCTTTGTTAATTTTCTGTCCAATACTTTTTCAACCTGACATAATTAATACAGAGATTAATTATTCGGAGGCCTAAAAGAAGTAATTTGGGCAAAATCTCGTGATCCCTGGTCTGTGCCCCTAGTCCAATTTCTGGGGCCGTTTCCAATCAACCTGCCGAATTTCGGCCCATTCCGACAGTGTCGGAACAAATGACGAAATTTCCCCTGGTGGGGTTTCTCTTGATTAATTTTTCTTCCAAAACTTCTTCAACTTGACATAATTAATACGGAAATTAATTAATCGGAGGCCTAAATGATGGAATTTGGCTAAAATCTCGTGATCCCGGGTACATGCCTCGAGTCCAATTTCTGGGGCCGTTTCCAATCAACCTGCCAAATTTCGGCTCATTCAGACACCGTCGCGACGAATGACGAAATTGCCCCTGGTGCGATTTTGCGTTGTCAATTTTCTGTCCAACACATCTTGAACCTGACTTAATTAATACGAAGATTAATTATTCGGAGCCCTAAACGAAGGAATTTGGCAAAAATCCCGTGATCCCGGATTGTGCCCCGAGTCCAATTTCTGGGGCCGTTTCCAATCAACTTGCCAAATTTCGACCCATTTCGACACCGTCACGACGAATGATGAAATTGCTCCAAATGCGGTTTTGCGTTGTCAATTTTCTGTCCAACACATCTTCAACCTGACAAAATTAATACGAAAATTAATTATACGGAGGCCTAAACGAAGGAATTTGGTTATAATCTCGTGATCCCGGGTCTATGCCCCAAGTCCAATTTCTAGGGCCGTTTCAAATAAACCTGCCAAATTTCGGCCCATTCCGACACCGTCGTGACAAATGACGAAATTTCCTTTTGTGCAGTTTTTCTATGTTAATTTTCAGTCCTACACTTCTTCAGCCGGACATAATTAATATGGAAATTAATTATTCAGGGGCCTAAACGAAGGAATTTAGCTAAAATCACGTGATCTCGGGTCTGTGCCCCGAGTCCAATTTCTTGGGCCGTTTCCAATCAAGTTGTCAAATTTCGACCCATTCTGACACCGTCGCGACAAATGACAAAATTGCCCCTGGTGCGATTTTGCATTGTTAATTTTCTGTCCAACACATTTTCAACCTGACATAATTAATACGGAAAGTAATTATTCGGAGGCCTAAACGAAAGAATTTGGCTAAAATCCCATGATCCGGCCGTTTCTAATCAACCTGCCAAATTTTGGCCCTTTCCGACACCGTCACGACAAATGACGAAATTGCCCCTGGTACGGTTTTGCATTGTTAATTTTCTATCCTACACTTCTTCAACCTAACATAATTAATACGAAAATTAATTATTCGAAAGCCTAAACGAAGGAATTTGGCTAAAATCCTGTGATCCGGGTCTTTGACCCGACTCCAATTTCTGGGGCCGTTTCTATTCAACTTGCCAAAGTTTGGCCCATTCCGACACCGTCGTGACAAATGACAAAATTGCCCCGGGTACGGTTTTGCGTTGTTAATTTTCTGTCCAAAACATCTTTAGCCTGACATAATTAATACGAAAATTAATTATTCGGGTGCCTAAACGAAGAAATTTAGCTAAAATCCTATGATCTCGGGTCTGTGCCCGGAGTGCAATTTCTGGGGCCGTTTCCAATTAACCTACCAAATTTTAGCCCACTCCGACACCGTCGCGACAAATGACGAAATTGCCCCTGGTGCGATTTTTCTTGGTTAATTTTCTGTCCAACACTTTCTCAACCTGACATAATTAATACTGAAATTAATTAATGGCCGACCTAAATGAAGAAATTTGGCTAAAATCCCGAGTCTGTGCCCCGAGCCCAATTTTTGGGGCCGTTTCCAATCAACCTGCCAAATTTCGGCCATTCCGACACCGTCGCGATGAATGATGAAATTCCCCTGGTGTGATTTTGCGTTGTCAATTTTCTATCCAACACATCTTCAACCTAACATAATTAATATGAAAACTAATTATTTGGAGGCCTAGACGAAGGAATTTGGCTAAAATCCCATGATCTCGGTCTTTGTCCCGAGTCCAATTTCTGGGGCCGTTTCCAATCAATCGGCCAAATTTCAGCCCATTCCGACACCGTCGCAGCGAATGATGAAATTGCCCATGGTGCACTTTCGTGTTGTCAATTTTCTGTCCAACACATCTTCAACCTGACAAATGTAATACGAAAGTTAATTATTCGGAGGCCTAAACGAAGGAATTTTGCTAAAATTCCATGATCTTGGGTCTGTGCCCCGAGTCCGATTTTTGGGGCAGTTTCCAATCGACCTGCCAAATTTCGGCTCATTCCGACATTGTCGCGACAAATGACGAAATTTTCCCTCGTGCGATTTTTCTTTGTGAATTTTCTGTCCAACACTTTTTTAGCCTGACATGATTAATACGGAAATTAATTATTCGGAGGCCTAAAAGAAGTAATTTGGCCAAAATCCCATGATCCCGGGTCCGTGCCCCTAGTCGAATTTCTCGGGACGTTTCCAATAAACCTGCCAAATTTTGGCCCATTTCGAAACCGTCGCGACAAATAATGAAATTGCCCCAAGTACGATTTTGCGTTATCAATTTTCTGTCCAACACATCTTCAACATGACATATTCAATACGAAAATTAATTATTCGGAGGCCTAAACGAAAGAATTAGGCTAAAATCCGGTCATCCCGGGTCTGTGCCCGAGTCCAATTTTTGGGGTCGTTTCAAATAGTCCTGCTAAATTTCGGCCCATTCCGACACTGTCGCGACAAATGATGAAATTTCCTCTAGTACGGTTTTTCTTTGTTAATTTTCTGTCCTACACTTCTTCAGCCTGACATAATTAATACGGAAATTAATTATTCGGAGGCCTAAACGAAGGAATTTGGCTAAAATGCCGTGATCCCGGATCTGTGCCCCGAGTACAATTTCTGGGGCAGTTTCCAATCAAGCTGCCAAATTTCGACCCATTCCAACACCGTCGCGACAAATGACAAAATTGCCTCGGGTGCGATTTTGCATTGTTAATTTTCTATCCAACACATCTTCAACCTGACATAATTAATACGGAAAGTAATTATTAAGAGGCCCAAATGAAGGAATTTGGCTAAAATCCCGTGATCCTAAGTATGTGGCCCGAGTCCAATTTCCAGGGCCACTTCAAATCAACTTGCAAAATTTCGGCCCATTCCGACACCGTCGCGATAAATGACGAAATTTCCTCTGGTGCGGTTTTTCTTTGTTAATTTTCTGTCCTATACTTCTTGAGCCTGACATAATTAATACGGAAATTAATTATTCGAAGGCCTAAACGAAGGAATTTAGCTAAAATCTCGTGATCCCGGGTCTGTGCCCCGAGTCCAATTTTTGGGGCAGTTTCCAATCCACCTGCCAAATTTCAACCCATTTTGACACCGTCGCGACGAATGACGAAATTGCCCCAGGTGCGATTTTGCGTTGTCCATTTCCTGTCCAACACATCTTCAACCTGACATAATTAATACGAAAGTTAATTATTCGGAGTCCTAAACGAAGGAATTTGTCTAAAATCTCGTGACTCCCGGTCTGTACCCCGAGTCCAATTTCTGGGGCCGTTTTCAATCAACCTGCCAAATTTCGGCCCATTCCGACACCACCGCGATGAATGATGAAATAGCCCCAAGTACGATTTTGCGTTGACAATTTTCTGCCCAACACATCTTCAACCTGACATAATTAATACGAAAATTAATTATTCAAAGGCCTAAACAAAAGAATTTGGCTAAAATCCCGTGATCCCGGGTCTGTGCCTTGAGTCCAATTTCTGGGACCGTATCCAATCAACCTGCCAAATTTCGGCCCATTCCGACACCGTCGTGAAAAATATCGAAATTTCCCCTGGTGCGGTTTTTCATTGTTAATTTTCTGTCCTACACTTCTTCGGCCTGACATAATTATTCGGAGGCCTAAACGAAGGAATTTGGCTAAAATCCCGTGATCTTGGGTCTATACCCCTAGTCCAATTTCTCGAGCCGTTTCCAATCAACCTGCCAAATTTGGGCCCATTTCGACACCGTCACGACAAATGACGAAATTTCCCCTGGTGCGGCTTGTCTTTGTTAATTTTCTGTCCAAAATTTCTTCAACCTGACATAATTAGTACTAAAATCAATTAATCTGACGCCTAAACGATGGAATTTGGCTAAAATCCCAGGTCTGTACCCCGAACCCAATTTTTGGGGCCGTTCCCAATCAACTTACTAAATTTCGGCCCATTCCAACACCGTCGCAATGAATGACGAAATTGCCCCTGGTGCGATTTTGCGTTGTCAATTTTCTATCCAACACATCTTCAACCTAACATAATTAATACGAAAATTAATTATTCGGAGGCCTAGACAAAGGAATTTGGCTAAAATCCCATTATCTCAAGTCTTTGCCCCGAGTCCAATTTCTAGGGCCGTTTCCAATCAACTAGCCAAATTTCGGCCCATACTGACACCGTCGTGACGAATGACGAAATGCCCTTGGTGCAGTTTTGCGTTGTCAATTTCCTATCCAACACATCTTCAACCTGACATAATTAATACGAAGGTTAATTATTCGGAGGCCTAAACAAAGGAATTTGGCTAAAATCCCGTGATCCCGAGTCTGTGCCCCGTGTCCAACTTCTGGGGCAGTTTCCAATTGACCTGCCAAATTTCGGCAAATTCTGACACCATCGCGACAAATGACGAAATTTCCCCTTGCGCGATTTTTCTTTTTGAATTTTCTGTCCGACACTTTTTCAGCCTGACATAATTAATATAGAAATTAATTATTCGGAGGCCTATAAGAAGTAATTTGGCCAAAATTCCGTGATCCCTGGTCCGTGCACCTAGTCCAATTTCTCGGGACGTTTCCAATCAACCTACAAAATTTTGGCCCATTTCGACACCGTCGCGACAAAAGACGAAATTGCCCCAAGTGTGGTTTTGCGTTGTCAAATTTCTGTCCAACACATCTTCAACCTAACATAATTAATACGAAAATTAATTATTCGGAGGCCAAAACGAAAGAATTTGGCTAAAATCCCGTGATCCCGGGTCTGTTCCCCGAGTCCAATTTCTGGGACCGTTTCCAATCAACCTGCCAAATTTCGGCCCATTCCGACACCGTCGCGACAAATATCGAAATTTCCCCTGGTGCAGTTTTTCTTTGTTAATTTTCTGTCCTACACTTTTTCGGCCGAACATAATTAATACGGAAATTAATTATTCGGAGGCATAAACGAAAGAATTTGGCTAAAATCCCGTGATCCCGGGTCTGTACCCCTAGTCCAATTTCTTGGGCCGTTTTCAATCAACCTGCCAAATTTTGGCCCATTCCGACATCGTCGCAACAAATGACGAAATTTCCCCTGGTGCAGTTTGTCTTTCTTAATTTTCTGTCCAAAACTTCTTCAACCTGACATAATTAATACTGAAATTAATTAATCGGAGGCCTAAACGATGGAATTTGGCTAAAATCTCGGGTCTGTGCCCCGAATCCAATATCTGGGGCCGTTTCCAATCGACCTGCCAAATTTCGGCCCATTCCGACATCGTCACGACGAATGACGAAATTTCCCCTGGTGCGATTTTTCTTTGCTAATTTTTTGTCCAACACTTCTTCAGCCCGACATAATTACTACGGAAATTAATTATTTGGAGGCCTAGACGAAGGAATTTGGCTAAAATGCCATGATCTCGGGTCGATGCCCAGAGTCCAATTTCTGGGGCCGTTTCCAATCAACCTGCCAAATTTCGGCCCATTCCGACACTGTCGCGACGAATGACGAAATTTACTCTGGTGCGGTTTTTCTTTGTTAATTTTCTGTCCTATACTTCTTCAGCCTAACATAATTAATACGGAAGTTAATTATTCAGAGGCCTAAACGAAGGAATTTGGCTAAAATCCCATGATCTCGGGTCTGTGCCCCGAGTCCAATTTCAGGGGCCGTTTCCAATCAAGCTGCCAAATTTCGACCTATTTCGACACCGTCACGACAAATGACAAAATTGCCCCGGGTGCGATTTTGCATTGTTGATTTTCTGTCCAACACATCTTCAACTTAACATAATTAATACGGAAAGTAATTATTTGGAGGCCTAAACGAAGGAATTTGGCGAATATCCCGTGATCCCAAGTATGTGCCCTGAGTCCAATTTCTGGGGCCGTTACAAATCAACCGGCCAAATTTCAGCCCATTCCGACACCGTCGCGACAAATGACGAAATTTACTCTGGTGCGGTTTTTCTTTGTTAATTTTCTGTCCTATACTTCTTCAACCTGACATAATTAATACGGGAATTAATTATTCGGAGGCCTAAACGATGGAATTTGGCGAAAATCCCATGATTCCAGGTCTTTGGCCCGACTCCAATTTCTGAGGCCGTTTCCATTCAACTTGCCAAAGTCTGGCCCATTCCGACACCGTCGTGACAAATGACAAAATTGCCCCTGGTGCGGTTTTGCGTTGTTAATTTTATGTCCAACACATCTTCAGCCTGACATAATTAATACGAAAATTAATTATTCGGGGGCCTAAATGAAGGAATTTGGCTAAAATCCTGTGATCCCGGGTCTATGCCAGGAGTCCAATTTCTGGGGCCGTTTCCAATCAACCTACCAAATTTCGGCCCATTTCGACACCTTTGCGACAAATGACGAAATTGCCCCTAGTATGATTTTTCTTGGTTAATTTTCTGTCCAACACTTCTTCAACCTGACATAATTAATATAGAAATTAATTAATCGGAGGCCTAAACGAAGGAATTTGGCTAAAATCCTGTGATCCCGGGTCTGTGCCCCGAGTCCAATTTCTGGGGCCGTTTCCGATCGACCTGCCAAATTTCAGCTCATTCTGACACAGTCGCTACGAATGACAAAATTGCCCCTGGTGCGATTTTACGTTGTGAATTTTCTATCCAACACATCTTCAACTTGACATAATTAATACGAAAATTAATTATTCGAAGGCCTAGACGAAGGAATTTGTCTAAAATCCCGTGATCTTGGGTCTGTGCCCCGAGTCTAATTTCTGGAGCCGTTTCCAATTAACGGGCCAAATATCGGCCCATTCCAACACCATCGTGACAAATGACGGAATTGCCCCTGATGCAGTTTTGCGTTGTCAATTTTCTATCCTACACATTTTCAACCTGACATAATTAATACCAAAATTAATTATTCAGAGGCCTAATCGAAGGAATTTGGCTAAAATTCGGTGATCCCGAGCCTGTGCCCCGAGACCAATTTCTGGAACCGTTTCCAATCGACCTGCCAAATTTCGTCCCATTCCGACATCGTCGCAACAAATGACGAAATTTACCCTGGTGCGATTTTTCTTTGTTAATTTTCTGTCCAACACTTCTTGAGCCCGACATAATTAATATGGAAATTAATTATTCGGAGGCCTAAACGAAGTAATTTGGCTAAAATCCCGTGATCCTGGGTCCGTGCCCTGAGTCCAATGTCTTGGGCCGTTTCCAATCAACCTGGCAAATTTCGACCCATTCCGACACTGTCGCGACGAATGACGAAATTTCCCCTGGTGCAGTTCTGCGTTGTCAATTTTCTGTCCAACACATCTTCAACCTGACATAATTAATATGAAAGTTAATTATTCAGAGGCCTAAACGAAGGAATTTGGCTAAAATTCTGTGATCCCGGGTCTGTGCCCCGAGTCCAATTTCTGGGGCAGTTTCCAATCGACTTGCCAAATTTCGGCCCATTCCGACACCGTCGCTACTAATGACGAAATTGCCCCAGATGCGATTTTGCGTTGTCAATTTTCTATCGAACATATCTTAAACCTGGCATAATTAATGCGAAAATTAATTATTCGGAGGCCTAGACGAAGGAATTTGGTTAAAATCCCATGATCTCAGGCTTGAGCCCCAAGTATAATTTCTGGGGCCGTTTCCAATCAACCAGCCAAATTTCGGCCCATTCCGACACCGTCGCGATGAATGACGAAATTGCCCCTGGTGTAGTTTTACGCTATCAATTTTTTGTACAACACATCTTCAATCTGACATAATTAATACGAAAATTAATTATTTGGAGGCCTAAACGAAAGAATTTGGTTGAAATCCCGTGATCTTGGGTCTGTGCCCCGAGTCCAATTTCTGGGGCCATTTCAAATCAACCTGCCAAATTTCTGCCCATTCCGACACCGTCGAGACAAATGACGAAATTTCCTCTGGTGCGATTTTTCTTTGGTAATTTTCTGTCCTACACTTCTTCAGCCTGACATAATTAATATGGAAATTAATTATTCGGAGGCCTAAACGAAGGAATTTGGCTAAAATCCCATGATCCCGGGTCTATTCCCCGAGTCCAATTTCTGGGGCTATTTCCAATCAACCTGCAAAATTTCGACCCATTCCGACGCCGTTGCGACAAATGTCAAAATTGCCCCTGGTGCGGTTTTGCGTTGTTAATTTTCTGCACAACACATCTTCAACCTGACATAATTAATAGGGAAAGTAATTATTCGGAGGCCTAAACGAAGGAATTTGGCAAAAATCCCGTGATCCCGAGTATGAGCCCCGTGTCCAATTTCTGGGGCCGTTTCCAATTAACCTGCCAAATTTCGGCCCATTCCGACATCGTCACGACAAATGACGAAATTGCACCTGATGCGGTTTCGCATTGTCAATTTTCTATCCTGCACTTCTTCAACCTAACATAATTAATACGGAAATTAATTATTCGAAGGCCTAAACGAAGGAATTTGGCTAAAATCCCGTGATCCCGGGTCTTTGACCCGACTCCAATTTTTGGCGCCGTTTCCATTCAACTTGCCAAAGTTTGGCCCATTCCGACACCGTTGCGATAAATGATAAACTCGCCCTTGGTGCGGTTTTGCATTGTTAATTTTCTGTCCAACACATCTTCAGCCTGACATAATTAATACGGAAATTAATTATTCGGGGGCCTAAACGAAGGAATTTGGCTAAAATCCCGTGATCCATGGACTGTGGCCGGAGCCCAATTTCTGGGGCTGTTTCCTATCAACCTTCCAAATTTCGGCCCATTCCGATACGTTTACGACAAATGACGAAATTGCCCCTGGTGCGGTTTTCTTGGTTAATTTTCTGTCCAACACTTCTTCAACCTGACATAATTAATATAGAAATTAATTAATTTTGGGCCTAAACGAAGGAATTTGGCTAAAATCCCATGATCCCGGGTCTGTGCCCCAAGTCCAATTTCTGGGGCCGTTTCCAATCGACCAGCCAAATTTCGGCCCATTCCGACACCGTTGCTACGAATGACGAAATTGTCCCAGGTGCGATTTTGCGTTGTCAATTTTCTGTCCAACACATCTTCAACCTGATATAATTAATACAAAAATTAATTATTCGGAGGCCTAGACGAAGGAAATTACCTAAAATCCCGCGATCTTGGGGCACAGACCGTCTAATTCCTAGGGCCGTTTCCAATGAACCGGCCAAATTTCGGCCCATTCCGACACCGTCGCGACGAATGACGAAATTGCCCCTGGTGTAGTTTTGCGTTGTCAACTTTCTGTCCAACACATCTTCAACCTGACCTAATTAATACTAAAATTAATTATTCGGAGGCCTAAACGAAGGAATTTGGCTAAAATCTCGTGATCCCGGGTTTGTGCCCCGAGACCAATCTCTGGGGCCATTTCCAATTGACCTGCCAAATTTCGGCCCATTCCGACACCGCCGTGACAAATGACCAAATTGCCCCTGGTGCAGTTTTGTGTTGTCAATTTTCTGTCCAGCACATCTTCAACCTGACATAATTAATACGAAAGTTAATTATTCGGAGGCCTAAACGAAGGAATTTGGCTAAAATTCCGTGATCCCGAGTCCGTGCCCCAAGTCCAATTTCTGGGGCAATTTCCAATCGACCCGCCAAATTTCGGCCCATTCCAACACCGTCGCGACAAATGACGACATTTCCCCTGGTGCGATTTTTCTTTATTAATTTTCTGTCCAACACTTTTTCAGCCTGACATAATTAATACGGAATTTAATTATTCGGAGGCCTAAAAGAAGTAATTTGGCCAAAATCCCGTGTTCCCGGGTCCTTGCCCCTTGTCCAATTTCTCGGGACGTTTCCAATCAACCTGCCAAATTTCGGCCCATTCCCACACCGTCGCGACAAATGATGAAATTACCCCAAGTGCGGTTTTACGTTGTCAATTTTCTGTCCAACACATCTTCAACCTGACATAACTAATACGAAAATTAATTATTAGGAGGCCTAAACGAAAGAATTTGGCTAAAATCCCGTCATCTCGGGTCCATGCCCCTAGTCCAATTTCTGGGGCCGTTTCAAATAAACCTGCCAAATTTCGACCCATTCTGACATCGTCGCGACAAATGACGAAATTTCCTCTGGTGCGGTTTTTCTTTGTAATTCTCTGTCCTACACTTCTTCAGCCTGACATAATTAATACGAAAATTAATTATTCAGAGGCCTAAACGAAGGAATTTGGCTAAAATCCCGTGATCCCGGGTCTCTGCCCCGAGTCCAATTTCTGGGGCCGTTTCCAATCAAGCTGCCAAATTTCGACCCATTCTGACACCGTCGCGACAAATGACAAAATTGCCCCTGGTGCGATTTTGCATTGTTAATTTTCTGTCCACCACATTTTCAACCTGACATAATTAATATGAAAAGTAATTATTCGGAGGCCTAAACGAAGGAATTTGGCTAAAATCCCGTGATCCCGAATATGTGCCCCTAGTCCAATTTCTGGGGCCGTTTCTAATCAACCTGCCAAATTTCGGCCCATTCCGACACCGTCACGACAAATGACGAAATAGCCCCTGGTGCGGTTTTGCATTGTTAATTTTCTATCCTACACTTCTTCAACCTGATATAATTAATACGAAAATTTATTCGGAGGCCTAAATGAAGGAATTTGGCTAAAATCTCGTGATTTCGGGTCTTTGACCCTACTCCAATTTCTGGGGCCGCTTCCATTCAACTTGCCAAAGTTTGGCCCATTCCGACACCGCCGTAACAAATGACAAAATTGCCCTTGGTGTGGTTTTGCGTTGTTAATTTTCTGTCCAACACTTCTTCAGCCTGACATAATTAATAGGAAAATTAATTATTCGGGGGCCTAAATGAAGGAATTTGGCTAAAATCCCGTGATCCCGGGTTTGTGCTCGGAGTCCAATTTCTAGGGTTGTTTCCAATCAACCTACCAAATTTCGGCCCATTCCGACACCGTCGCGACAAATGACGAAATTACCCCTGGTGCGATTTTTCTTGATTAATTTTATGTCCAACACTTCTTCAACCTGACATAATTAATATAGAAATTTATTAATCGGAGGTCTAAACGAAGGAATTTGGCTAAAATCTCGTGATCCCGGATCTGTGCCCGAGTCCAATTTCTGGGGCCATTTCCAATCAACCCGCCAAATTTCGGCCCATTCCAACACCGTCGCGACGAATGACGAAATTGCCCCTGGTGCAATTTTGCATTGTCAATTTTCTATCCAACACATCTTCAACCTAACATAATTAATACGAAAATTAATTATTCGGAGGCCTAGACGAAGGAATTTGGCTAAAATCCCATGATCTCGGGTCAGTGCCCCGAGTCTAATTTCTGGGACAGTTTCCAATCAACCGGCAAAATTTGGGCCCATTCCAACACCGTCGCGATGAATGACGAAATTGCCCTTGGTGCCATTTTGCGCTGTCAATTTTCTGTCCAACACATCTTCAACCTGACATAATTAATACGAAAATTATTTATTTGGAGGCCTAAAGGAAAGTATTTGGCTGAAATCTCGTGATCTCGGGTCTATGCCCCGAGTCCAATTTTTGGGGCCGTTTCAAATCAACCTGCCAAATTTCGGCCCATTCCGACACCATCGCGACAAATGACAAAATTTCCTCTGGTGCGGTTTTTCTTTGTTAATTTTCTGTCCTACACTTCTTCAGCCTGATATAATTAATACGTAAATTAATTATTCTGAGGCCTAAATGAAGGAATTTGGCTAAAATCCCGTGATCCTGGGTCTATGCCCCGAGTCCAATTTCTGAGGCCATTTCCAATCAACCAGCCAAATTTCGACCCATTCTGTCACCGTCGCGACAAATGACACAATTGCCCTTGGTGTGGTTTCGCATTGTTAATTTTCTATCCTACACTTCTTCAACCTAACATAATTAATACAGAAATTAATTATTCAAAGGCCTAAACGAAGGAATTTTGCTAAAATCCCGTGATTCCGGGTCTTTGACCCGACTCCAATTTCTGGCGCCGTTTCCATTCAACTTGCCAAAGTTTTGCTCATTCCGACACCGTCGCGATAAATGATAAAATTGCCTGTGGTGCGGTTTTGCGTTGTTAATTTATGTCCAACACATCTTCAACCGAACGTAATTAATACGGAAATTAATTATTCGGGGCCTAAACGAAGGAATTTGGCTAAAATCCCGTGATCCCAGGACTGTGCCCGGAGTCCAATTTTTGGGGCCGTTTCCAATCAACCTACCAAATTTCAGCCCATTCCGACACCTTTGCGACAAATGACAAAATTGCCCCTGGTGCGATTTTTCTTGGTTAATTTTCTGTCCAACACTTCTTCGACCTGACATAATTAATCGAGAAATTAATTAATCGGAGGCCTAAATAAAGGAATTTGCCTAAAATCCCGTGACCTCGGGTCTTTGCCCCGAGTCCAATTTCTGGGGCCGTTTCCAATCGACCTGCCAAATTTCGGACCATTCCGACATCGTCGCTACGAATGACGAAATGGCCCCTGGTCCGATTTTGCGTTGTCAATTTTCTATCCAACACATATTCAACCTGACATAATTCATACAAAAATTAATTATTTAGAGGCCTAGACGAAGGAATTTGTCTAAAATCCCGTGATCTCGGGTCTATGCCCTGAGTCCAATTTCTGGGGCCGTTTCCAATCAACCTGCTAAATTTTTGCCCATTCCGACACCGTCGCGACAAATGACGAAATTACCCCTGGTGCGGTTTTGCATTGTCAATTTTCTATCCTACACTTCTTCAACCTGACATAATTAATTGGGAAATTAATTATTCAGAGGCCTAAACAAAGGAATTTGGTTACAATCCTATGATCCCGGGTCTTTGACCAGACTCCAATTTTTAGGGCCATTTCCATTCAACTTGCCAAATTTCGGCCCACTCCGACGCTATCACAACAAATGACAAAATTGCCCCTGGTGCGGTTTTGCGTTGATAATTTTCTATCCAACACATCTTCAACCTGACATAATTAATACAAAAATTAATTATTCAGAAGCCTAAACGAAGGAATTTGGCTAAAATCTCGTGATCCCAGGTCTGTGCCTCGAGTCCAATTTCTGGGGCCATTACCAATCATCATGCCAAATTTCGTCCCATTTCGACGCTGTCACAACAAATGACAAAATTGCCCTGGGTACGGTTTTACATTGTTAATTTTCTATCCAACACATCTTCAACCTGATATAATTAATACGAAAATTAATTATTCAGAGGCCTAAACGAAGGAATTTGGCTAAAATCCCACGACCCTGGGTTAGTGCCCCGAGTCCAATTTCTCGAGCCGTTTCCAATCAGCCTGCCAAATTTGGGCCCATTCCGACAACGTTGCGACAAATGTCGAAATTGCCCCAAGTGCGGTTTTTCTTTGTTAATTTTCTGTCCAACACTTCTTTAACCTGACATAATTAATACGGAAATTAATTATTCAGAAGCCTGAACGAAAGAATTTTGCTAAAATCCCGTGATCTCGGGTCGATGCCTTGAGCCCAATTTCTAGGGTAGTTTCCAATCAACCAGCTAAATTTCGGCTCATTCCGACACCGTCGCGACAAATGACAAAATTGCCCCTAGTACGATTCGGCGTTGTTAATTTTCTGTCCAACACATCTTCAGCCTGACATAATTAATACGAAAATTAATTATTCGGAAGCTTAAAAGAAGGAATTTGGCTAAAATCCCGTGATCCCGGGTTTGTGCCTCGAGTCCAATTTCTGGGGCCGTTTCCAGTCAACTTGCAAAATATCGGCCCATTCCGACACCGTCGCAAAAAATGACGAAAGTTACCCTAGTGCGGTTTTTCTTTGTTAATTTTTTTGTCCAACACTTCTTCAACCTAACATAATTAATACGAAAATTAATTATTCATAGGCCAAAGCAAAGGAATTTGGCTAAAATCCCGTGATCCTGGGCCTGTGCCCCGAGTCCAATTTCTGGGGCCGTTTCCAATCAACCTGCCAAATTTTGACCCACTCTGACACCATCGCGGCAAATGATGAAATTGCCCCTGGTGCGATTTTGTGTTGTTAATTTTCTGCCCAACACATCTCCAGCCTGACATTATTAGTACGAAAATTAATTATTCGGAAGCCTAAACGAAGGAATTTGGCTAAAATCTCGTGATCCCGAGTTTGTGCCTCAAGTCCAATTTCTGGGGCCGTTTCCAATCAACCTGCTAAATATCGGCCCATTTCGACACCGTCGCGACAAATGATGAAATTGCCCCTAGTGCGATTTTTCTTTGTTAATTTTTTGTCCAACACTTCTTCAAGCTGACATAATTAATACGGAAATTAATTATTCGGAGGCCAAAACGAAGGAATTTAGCTAAAATCCCGTGATCCCGGGTCTGTGCCCCGAATCCAATTTCTGTGGCCATTTCCAATCAACCTGCCAAATTTTGATCCATTCCGACACCATCGCGGCAAATGACGAAATTGCCGGCGGTGCAATTTGGAAATAAATTGTTCGGATGCCTAAACGAGGGAATTTGGCTAAAATCCTGTGATCCCGAGTCTGTACTTTGAGTCCAATTTCTGGGGCCGTTACCAATTAACCTGCCAAATTTCGACCCATTCCGACACCGTCGCGACAAATGACGGAATTTCCCCTAGTGCTGTTTTTCTTTGTTAATTTTCTGTCCAACACTTCTTCAACCTGACATAATTAATACAGAAATTAATTATTCGGAGGCCTAAACGAAAGAATTTGGCTAAAATCTCGTGATCCCTAGTCTATGCCCCAAGTCCAATTTCTGGGGTCGTTTCCAATCAACCTGCCAAATTTCGGCCCATTCCGACACCGTTGCGACAAATGACGAAATTGCCCCTGGTGCGGTTTTTCTTTGTTAATTTTCTGTCCCACACTTCTTCAACCTGACATAATTAATACAGAAATTAATTATTCGGAGGCCTAAACGAAGGAATTTGGCTAAAATCTCGTGATCCCGAGTCTATGCCCCAAGTCCAATTTCTGGGGTCGTTTCCAATCAACCTGCCAAATTTCGGCCCATTCCGACACCGTTGCGATAAATGACGAAATTGCCCCTGGTGCGGTTTTTCTTTGTTAATTTTCTGTCCAACACTTCTTCAACTTTACATAATTAATACGGAAATTAATTATTCGAAGGCCTAAACGAAGGTATTTGGCTAAAATCCCGGGTCTGTGCCTTGAGTCCAATTTTTGGGGTCGTTTCCAATCATCCTGCCAAATTTTGGCCAATTCCGACAACGTCAAGACAAATGACAAAATTGCCCCTGGTGCGGTTTGGAAATTAATTATTCAGAGGCCTAAATGAGGAAATTTGGCTAAAATCCTATGATCCTGGGTCTGTGCCCCGAGTCCAATTTCTGGGGTCGTTTCCAATCAACAAGCCAGATTTCGGACCATTCTGAAGCCGTCGTGACAAATGACGAACTTGCCCTTGGTGCGGCTTTTCTTTAATAATTTTCTGTCCAACACTTCTTCAACCTGACATAATTAATACGGAAATTAATTATTTGAAGGCCTAAACGAAGGAATTTGGCTAAAATCCCGTGATCCCGAGTCTGTACCCCGACTCCAATTTCAGGGGCCGTTTCCAATCAACCTGCCAAATTCTATCCATTCCGACACCGTCGCGACAAATGACAAAATTACCATTGGTGCGGTTTTGGGTTGTTAATTTTCTACCCAACACATCTTCAGCCTGACATAATTAATACAAAAAACTAGTCACTCGAAAGCCTAAACGAAGGAATTTGGCTAAAATCTCGGGTCTGTGTCCCGAGTCCAATTTTTGGGGTCGTTTCCAATCAACTTGCACAATTTCGGCCCATTTCGACATCGTCGGGACAAATGACAAAATTGCCCCTGGTGCGGTTTGGAAATTAATTATTCAGAGCTTTAAACGAGGAAATTTGACTAAAATCCTGTGATCCCGGGTCTGTGCCCCGAGTCCAATTTCTGGGGCCGTTTCCAATCAACCTGCCAGATTTCGGCCTATTCTGAAACCTTCGTGACAAATGACGAAATTGTCCCTGGTGCGGCTTTTTTTTGTTAATTTTCTGTCCAACACTTCTTCAACCTGACATAGTTAATACGAAAATTAATTATTCGGAGGCCCAAACGAAGGAATTTGGCTAAAATCCTGTGATCCCAGGTTTGCACCCCGACTCCAATTTCTTGGGCCGTTTCAAATCAACCTGCCAAATTTTGACCCATTCCGACATCGACGCGACAAATGATAAAATTGCCCCTGGTGCGATTTTGCGTTTTAATTTTCTATCCAACACATCTTCAGCCTGACATAATTAATACGAAAACTAATCATTCGGAAGCCTAAACAAAGGAATTTGGCTAAAATCCCGTCATCCTGGGTCTGTGCCCTGAGTCCAATTTCTGGGGCTGTTTCCAATCAACCTTCCAAATTTCGGTCCATTCTGACACAGTCGCGACAAATGATGAAAATTGCCCCTAGTGCGATTTTTCTTTGATAATTTTCTGTCCAACACTTCTTCAACCTGACATAATTAATACGGAAATTAATTATTCAGAGACCGAAACAAAGGAATTTTGCTAAAATCCCGTGATCCCAGGTCTGTGCCCCGAGTCCAATTTCTTGGGCTGTTTCCAATCAACAGGCCAAAATTCGAACCATTTCGACATCGTCGCGACAAATGGCAAAATTGCTCTTAGTGCGGCTGGAAATTAGTTATTCGGAGGCCTAAACGAGGAAATTTGGCTAAAATCCTGTGATCCCAGGATTGTGCCCCGAGTCCAATTTCTTGGGCCGTTTCCAATTAACCAGCCATATTTCGGCCCATTCTGAAATCGTCGTGACAAGTGACGAAATTGCCCATGGTGCGATTTTTCTGTGTTAATTTTCTGCCCAACATTTCTTCAACCTGACATAATTAATACGGAAATTAATTATTCGGAGGCCTAAACGAAGGAATTTTGCTAAAATCTCGTGATCCCAGGTTTGTGCCCCGAGTCCAATTTCTCGGGCCATTTCCAATCAACCTACCAAATTTCGGCCCATTCCGACGCTGTCACGACAAATGACAAAATTGCCCCTGATGCGGTTTTGCGCAGTTAATTTTCTGTCCAACACTTCTTCAACCTGACATAATTAATACGAAAATTAATTATTCGGAGGCCGAAACGAAGGAATTTGGCCGGGCTGTGCCCCGAGTCCCATTTCTAAGGCCGTTTCCAATTAACCTGCCAAATCTTGACCCATTCCAATGCTGTCACGACAAATAACAAAATCGCACCTAGTGCGATTTTGCGTTGCTAATTTTCTGTCCAACACGTCTTCAACCTGACATAATTAAAATGAAAATTAATTATTCAGAGGCCTAAGCGAAGGAACTTGACTAAAATCACGTGATCCCGGGTTTGTGCCCCGAGTCCAATATCTAGGGTCGTTTCCAATCAACCTGCAAAATTTTGGCCCATTCTGACACCGTCGCGACAAATGACAAAATTGGCCCTGGCACGGCCTTGCGTTGTTAATTTTCTGCTCAACACATCTTCAACCTGACATAATTAATACGGAAATTAATTATTTGGAGGCCTAAACGAAGGAATTTGGCTACAATCCTGTGATCCCGGGTTTGTGCCCCGAGTTCAATTTTTCGGGCCGTTTCCAATCAACCTGCCAAATTTCAGCCCATTTCGATACCGTCGCAACAAACGACAAAATTGCCCCTGGTGGGGTTTGGAAATTAATAATTCGGAGGTCTAAACGAGGGAATTTAGCTAAAATCCTGTGATCCGGGACTGTGCCCTAGTCCAATTTCTGGGGCCGTTTCCAATCAACCTGCCAAATTTCGGACCATTCCGACACCATCGCGACAAATGTCGAAACTGCCCCTGGTGCAGTTTTTCTTTGTTAATTTTCTATCCAGCACTTCTTCAACCTGACAAAATTAATACGGAAATTAATTATTCGGTGGCCTAAATGAAAGAATTTGGCAAAAATCCCGTGATCCCGGGTCTTTGCCCCGAGTCCAACTTCTGGGGCCGTTTCCGATCAATCTGCCAAATTTCGGCCCATTCCGACACTGTCGCAACAAATGACAAAATTGCCCCTGGTACGATTTTGCGTTGTTAATTTTCTGTCCAACACATCTTTAGCCTGCCATAATTAATACGAAAATTAATTATTCGGAGGCCTAAACGAAGGAATTTGGCTAAAATCCCGTGATCCCGGGTCTAGCCCCGAGTCCAACTCCTGGGGCCGTTTCCAATCAACCTGCCGAATTTCGGCCCATTCCGACACCGTCACGACAAATGACAAAATTGCCCCTGGTGCGGTTTTGCGTTGTTAATTTTCTGTCCAACACATCGTCAGCCTGCCATAATTAATATGGAAATTAATTATTCGGAGGCCTAAACGAAAGAATTTGGCTAAAATCCCGTGATCTCGGGTCTTTGCCCTGAGTCCATTTTCTAGGGCCGTTTCCAATCAACCTACCAAATTTTGGCCCATTCCGACACCGTCGCGACAAATGACGAAATTGCCCCTTGTGCGGTTTTACTTTGTTAATTTTCTGTCCAACATTTCTGCAACCTGGCATAATTAACACGGAAATTAATTATTCGAAGGCCTAAACGAAGGAATTTGGCTAAAATCCTGTGATCCCGGGTCTTAGCCCCAAGTCCAACTCCTGGGGCCGTTTCCAATCAACCTGCCAAATTTCGACCCATTCCGACGCCATCGCGATAAATGACAAAATTTCCCCTCGTGCGGTTTTGCGTTGTTAATTTTTTGCCCAACACATCTTCAACCTGACACAATTAATAAGAAAATTAATTATTTGGAGGCCTAAACGAAGGAATTTGGTTAAAATCCCGTAATCTCGAGTCAATGCCCCGAGTCCAATTTCTCGTGCCATTTCCAATCAACCTGTCAAATATCAACCCATTCCGACACCGTCGTGGCAAATGACAAAATTGCCCCTTGTGCGGTTTGGAAATTAATTATTCAGAGGCCTAAACGAGGGAATTTGGCTAAAATCCTGTGATCCGGGTCTGTGCCCCGAGTCCAATTTCTGGGGCCGTTTCCAATCAACCTACCAAATTTTGGCCAATTCCAACACCATCGTGACAAATGACAAAATTGCCCCTGGTACGATTTTTCTTTGTTAATTTTCTTTCCAACAGTTTTTCGACCTTACATAATTAATACGAAAATTAATTATTCGGAAGCCCAAATGAAAGAATTTGGCTAAAGTCCTATGATCCCGGGTCGGTGCCCCGAGTCCAATTTCTGGGGTCGTTTCCAATCAACCTGCCAAATTTTGGCCCATTCCGACACCGTCACGACAAATGGCAAAATTGTCCCTGGTGCGCTTTGGAAATTAATTATTCGGATGCCTAAACGAGGGAATTTGGCTAAAATCCTGTGATCCCGAGTTTGTGCCCCGAGTCCAATTTTTGGGGCCATTTCCAATCAACCTGCCAAATTTCGGCCAATTCCGACACCGTCGCAACAAATGACGAAAGTGCCCCTAGTGCGATTTTTCTTAGTTAATTTTTCGTCCAACACTTCTTCAACCTAGCATAATTAATACGGAAATTAATTATTCGGAGGCCTAAACGA
>NW_019252378.1:0-1246 GCF_002742605.1 Olea europaea var. sylvestris | reverse complement strand
AAAAAAAAAAAAAAAAAAAAAAAAAAAAAAAAAAAAAAAAAAAAAAAAAAAACGAAGAAGAAGAAAGAAACAAAGAAAGAAAAGAAAATCGGAGTGGATTGGAGGAATTTTGGGTGGCATAGGTTATTTTAACATCCTGTGTAGATCGTCTTCCAACTTAGGCATATTTTTTGTGGGAAGATTGAGCATAGATTTTTCATTTTTCAAAAAAATCTCCGAAATCCAATGAGGACATGTGACCCTACTGGATTCCACCAGCTTCGCCGTACATATTTATGTATTGATAAAAGTATTCACTACTTGATATTCGATTTCTTATTATTAAAACTTGTTTGGTTAATGTTTATAATTGATCAAATTACTTTTATTCACATATTTCATGTAAACTCAAAAGTATATTCGTCACTTATTTTTATCTAATTATGATATAAATAATTCCTAAACATGCTTGTATATTTGATTGTCCATGCTAACGTATCAAACACATTCTGTTCTGAATATAGTGCTCCACTTTACAGTCCAGCATTGTATTCATCCCTTGTGGCTTTGGTCGTGTGTTCTTTGGAATGGCCTTACCTTAAGATAACAAAAGCAGCGTTGGAGAATGAAATTGAAGAAATCATATATAACAAAGTACAATAAATAAAATTTTAAATTTGTTTCTAATACCAAGCCTAATCATGCTATTTGTTGTTTGTACATTGTTCTTGACAATCTGTGATATATATAGAAGATCTGGCCACTGATTTGAATAATTATTATTCAAATAAATGGACATATTGTCGGCAAGAAAGATGTCAACAGAACTGTAAGTGTAGCATAATTATACCAAGCCTCTTGTTGGTTTTACTGAAATGTTTATTTAAGTCTAAGTTTGACTTATTGTCTCTAGGTGTTAATAAATACTTTGATCGAAAAATACTTTTGAATAGGCCACTTGTATTCCTTCATTTCATATGACCCACAATTATTATGCACTTCTATATAATTCATTTACTTCGATTTATAAACACTCCTAATTATTCACGCTTAGTAAGACATACCATAAAGAATTTATTTTCCTATTCAATTAAATTCAAATATTTATTTTACCATACGTTTATACTACATATTTATTATCCATTGTTACTATTCCTCTAAAATGTTAGCCCTTGTTTGAACCTCATTTTGTAAGGAAAAATGTATTTTTGAATAGTATATTAATGAAAAATGTGTGATTAAAAAATAAGGAAAAATTTTAAATTTG
>NW_019252377.1:0-1246 GCF_002742605.1 Olea europaea var. sylvestris | reverse complement strand
ATTTTTCGAAATAATGAGCCCTTGCATATTTGGAACGCTTGGAGAGTCGGTATACGAAGAATTGAGCGTAACTTTTGCACACGATGTCCGTTTTGGGCCCGTAAGTACTTTTTTGAAATGTAGCGACCGTTTTCAATTGAACTCACCACTTCGTCGTGACGTACGAGGGATTTCGGCCGTTTTTCAAAAGAATGAACACTTGCATATTTAGAACGCTTGGAGAGTCGGCAGACGAAGAATTGGGCGTAACTTTTGCACACGGTGTCCGTTTTGGGCCCATAAGTACTTTTTGGAAATGTGGCGACCGTTTTGGAGTGAACTCACCACTTCGTTGTGACGTACGAGGGATTTTGGCCATTTTTCGAAAGAATGAGCACTTGAATATTTGGAACGCTTGTAGAGTCACCGTACGAAGAATTGAGCTTAACTTTTGCACACGGTGTCCGTTTTGGGCCCGTAAGTACTTTTTGGAAATGTGGCGACCGTTTTGGAGTGAACTCACCACTTCGTCG
Source organism: Olea europaea var. sylvestris (assembly GCF_002742605.1). NCBI lineage: Eukaryota > Viridiplantae > Streptophyta > Magnoliopsida > Lamiales > Oleaceae > Olea > Olea europaea. The sequence continues at coordinate 734 of NW_019252377.1, read as the reverse complement.
TAACGTACGAGGGATTTTGGCAATTTTTTGATAGAATGACCACTTGCATATTTCGAACGCTTGGAGAGTCGACGGACGAAGAATTGAGCATAAGTTTTGCACACAGTGTCCGTTTTGGGCCCGTAAGTACTTTTTGGAAATGTGGCGACCGTTTTGGAGTGAACTCACCACTTCGTCGTAACGTACGAGGGATTTTGGCAATTTTTTGATAGAATGACCACTTGCATATTTCGAACGCTTGGAGAGTCGGCAGACGAAGAATTGGGCGTAACTTTTGCACACGTTGTCTGCTTTGGGCCCATAAGTACTTTTTGGAAATGTAGCGACCGTTTTGGATTGAACTTGCAACTTCGTCGTGACGTACGAGGGATTTTGAACATTTTTCAAAAGAATGAGCACTTGCATATTTAGAACGCTTGGAGAGTCGACGGACGAAGAATTGAGCGTTACTTTTGCTCACGGTGGCTGTTTTGGGCCCATAATTTCTTTTTGAAAATGTAGCGACCGTTTTAGATTGAACTCAGCACTTCGCCGTGACGTAAGAGGGATTTTGGCTACTTTTCGAAAGAATGAGCACTTACATATTTGGCACGCTTGTAGAGTCGGCGGACGAAGAATTATGTGTAACTTTTGCACACCGTGTCCGTTTTGGGCCCATAAGTACTTTTTGGAAATGTGGCGACCGTTTTGGATTGAACTCACCACTTCGTTGTGACGTACGTGGGATTTTGGCC
>NW_019252376.1:939-1246 GCF_002742605.1 Olea europaea var. sylvestris | reverse complement strand
TTTTGGCGATTTTTTGAAAGAATGAGCACTTGCATATTTAGAACGCTTGGAGAGTCGTCGGACGAAGAATTGAGCGCAGCGACAGTTTTGGATTGAACTCACCACTTCGTCGTGACGTATGAGGGATTTCGGCCATTTTTCGAAAGAATGACCACTTGCATATTTCGAACGCTTAGATTGTCGGCGTACGAAGAATTGAGCGTGACTTTCGTACACGGTGTCCGTTTTGGGCCCATAAGTACTTTTTTGAAACGTAGCGACCGTTTTAGATTGAACTCACAACTTCGTTGTGACGTACGAGTGATTT
>NW_019252376.1:0-648 GCF_002742605.1 Olea europaea var. sylvestris | reverse complement strand
GCGACCGTTTTGGATTGAACTCACCACTTCGTCGTGACGTATGAGGGATTTTGGCCATTTTTCGAAAGAATGACCACTTGCATATTTGGAACGCTTGGATTGTCAGCGTACGAAGAATTGAGCGTGACTTTTGCACACGGTGTCCGTTTTGGGCCCATAAGAACTTTTTGAAAATGTAGCGACCGTTTTTTATTGAACTCACCACATCGTCGTGACGTACGAGGGATTTTGGCAATTTTTTGAAATAATGAGCACTTGCATATTTAGAACGCTTGGAGAGTCGGCGGACGAAGAATTGAGCGTAACTTTTGCACACAGTGTCCGTTTTGGGCCCATAAGAACTTTTTGGAAATGTAGCGACCGTTTTTTATTGAACTCACCACATCGTCGTGACATACGAGGGATTTTGGCCATTTTTCGAAAGAATGAGCACTTGCATATTTAGAACGCTTGGAGAGTCGACGGACGAAGAATTGAGCGTAACTTTTGCACACGGTGTCCGTTTTGGGTCCATAGTTACTTTTTGGAAATGTAGCGACGGTTTTGGATTCAACTCACAACTTCATCGTGACGCACGAGTGATTTTGACCATTTTTCGATGGAATGAGCACTTGCATATTTAGAACGCTTGGAGAGTCGACGGACAAA
>NW_019252375.1:0-1247 GCF_002742605.1 Olea europaea var. sylvestris | reverse complement strand
GAAAAGTGGTTTTAATTTCATGATAACTTCGGATTTGTTCATTTTAGGCAAATTGCTAGTCTAATTCGGTTGGAATCGAGCCATTGAAAAGTGGTTATAATTTCATGATAACTTCGGGTTTGTTCATTTCTGACGAATTGCTAGTCTAATTCGATTAGAATCAAGCCAATGAAAAGAGGTTTTCGATTTCAAGATAACTTCGGGCTTGATTGTTTTCGGCAAATTGCTAGTCAAATTCGATTGGAATCATGCCAATGAAAAGTGGTTTTAATTTCATGATAACTTCCGGGTTGTTCATTTTAGGCAAATTGCTAGTCAAATTCGATTGGAATCACGCCAATGAAAAGTGGTTATAATTTCATGATAACTTCGGGTTTGTCCATTTTTGGCGAATTGCTAGTCTAATTCGATTAGAATCGAGCCAATGAAAAGTGGTTTTTGATTTCATTATAACTTTGGGTTTGATCGTTTTCGGCAAATTTCTAGTCTAATTCGATTGGAATCGAGCCCATGAAAAGTGGTTTTGATTTTATGATAACTTCGTGTATGTTCATTTTTGGCAAATTACTAGTCTAATTCGATTGGAATCGCGCCAACGAAATGCTGTTTTTGATTTGATGATAACTTCGAGTTTGTTCTTTTTTGCGAATTGCTAGTCTAATTCAATTGTAATCGAGCCAATGAAAACTGGTTTTTGATTTCATGATTACTTCGGATTTAATCGTTTTCGGCAAATTGCTAGTGTAACTCGATTGGAATCGAGCCAATGAAAAGTGGTTTTTGATTTCATGATAACTTCGGGTTTGTTCATTTTTGGCGAATTGCTAGTCTAATTCGATTAGAATCGTGCCAATTAAAAGTGGTTTTTGATTTCATGATAACTTCGGGTTTGTTCATTTTTGGCGAATTGCTAGTCTAATTCGATTAGAATCGTGCCAATTAAAAGTGGTTTTTGATTTCATGATAACTTCGGGTTTGTTCATTTTTGGCGAATTGCTAGTCTAATTCGATTAGAATCGTGCCAATTAAAAGTGGTTTTTGATTTCATGATAACTTCGGGTTTGATCGTTTTCGCCGAATTTCTTGTCTAATTTGATTGGAGTCGAGCCCATGAAAAGTGTTTTTGAATTTATGATAATTTCGTGTATGTTCATTTTTGGCGATTCGCTAGTCTAATTCGATTAGTAACGAGCCAATGAAAAGTGGCTTTCGATTTCTTGATAACATCGGGTTTGTTCGTTTTCGGA
>NW_019252374.1:0-1247 GCF_002742605.1 Olea europaea var. sylvestris | reverse complement strand
AGATTCAACCAATATTTTGGCTAGACAACTCATAAGAAATCAAAGATCGAAGAAACCAAGAAAAGAAGACTGAGAGTCCACAGGAGAGAGACTCGAAAAATCTAGAGACCAAGAAAAAGAAAAGTGACCTCCAACCGTTCAGTCACACAAGAGTCTCATAGTGGTGTGTTTTAATCTCAACCGTAGATGGAATCCAATGGTCTTGCATTCACTTAAAGAAGCACAAACCAAATGAACACATTAGAGCCAATCAGGGGTTGTCATGTGGCCGTCCATCCAGATTAACAACAATAAAATAGTTGTATTTTTTTTAGAAACGTGTTTTATGCTCCACATATTCCATTCAAAGATTCTATTAAAATGTAAAATTGTTGATAATTTGGTATTTGCTACACCGAGTGCTTATATGTTTCGTTGAACTTGTAAATGATTTACGGATAGGTAAGTAGGAGTGCGAAACGGACTATAGTGATGTCAAATGCCAAATGTTGGACTGAAAAGAACTATTTATGAATTATGTTTATTCCAATTAACATGTCAAATTTCGTTATTTAGCTAACATAAGATTAACGGTTGATACATTCACAACAAAAAAATATATTCGATCGCCAATAAAACACTAGAATAAAAATATATTCGATGGCCAAGAAAACACTAGAATATTTTGTTCCTGTAACAATTATCACAAAATATAATATGGAGGATGAGCTGTGATGAAAAGAATTATAACCTTTGCAAGAACATCAGCAAAGCCAAAGAAACAAAGAAATGGAGACCACTCTGTAATAGAGATATTGGTGAAACTGAAATTGAACACTTCGTGTCTACAAAGTTCATCAAGATCAACTCTGTGAGACACTGAATGTTCGATAGTCCAGAAAATTTGAAGAAAAAGATTCACAGATGCACTAGCTAGACCTTTTGACAGCCAGTGTAATCTCTTTCTCATACAAGCCTTCACCAGAAGTACATTGCACATGCACTCTATATGAACCTACATTCAGAGGTGGAGGTAGTAGGGGACAGTGCTAGGCTACAGCCCAGCACTATCCCCATCCCATATAAATATTTAAGATGAAATTATAGAATTTTGGCCTAAAACTAGCATTAGCCCAACTCCCCAGCCCATATAAATATCGAAGATGAAATTGTAGAATTTCGGCCGAAATATTAGCATTAGCCCAACTCAGGTTTAAATCTCAACCAAAGTTCAATGCTCAATTATTCAAATTATATATAAAAAAAAA
>NW_019252373.1:0-1247 GCF_002742605.1 Olea europaea var. sylvestris | reverse complement strand
AGCTCACAACTTCGTCGTGACGTATGAGGGATTTCGGCCATTTTTCGAAACAACGAGCACTTGCATTTTTGGAACGCTTGTAGTGTCGGCGTAAGAAGAATTGAGCGTAACTTTTGCACACGGTGTCCGTTTTGGGCCCATAAATACTTTTTGGAAATGTTGCAACCCTTTTGGATTGATCTCACCACTTCGTCGTGACGTATGAGGGATTTAGGCCATTTTTCGAAAGAACGCGCACTTGCATATTTGGAACGCTTGGAGAGTCGGCGTAAGAAGAATTGAGCGTAACTTTTGCTCACGGTGTCCGTTTTGGGCCCATAAGTACTTTTTGGAAATGTAGCGACCGTTTTGGATTGAACTCACCACTTCGTCGTGACGTATGAGGGATTTAGGCCATTTTTCGAAAGAACGCGCACTTGCATATTTGGAACGCTTCGAGAGTCGGCGTAAGAAGAATTGAGCGTAACTTTTGCACACGGTGTCCGTTTTGGGCCAAGAAGTACTTTTTGGAAATGTAGCGACCGTTTTGGATTGAACTCACCACTTCGTCGTGACGTATGAGGGATTTAGGCCATTTTTCGAAAGAACGCGCACTTGCATATTTGGAACGCTTCGAGAGTCGGCGTAAGAAGAATTGAGCGTAACTTTTGCACACGGTGTCCGTTTTGGGCCAAGAAGTACTTTTTGGAAATGTAGCGACCGTTTTGGATTGAACTCACCACTTCGTCGTGACGTATGAGGGATTTAGGCCATTTTTCGAAAGAACGCGCACTTGCATATTTGGAACGCTTCGAGAGTCGGCGTAAGAAGAATTGAGCGTAACTTTTGCACACGGTGTCCGTTTTGGGCCCATAAGTACTTTCTGCAAATGTAGCGACCCTTTTGGATTGAGCTCAACACTTCGTCGTGACGTATGAGGGATTTCGGCCATTTTTCGAAAAGAACGAGCACTTGCATATTTGAAACGCTTGGAGAGTCGGCGTAACAAGAATTGAGCGTAACTTTTGCACACGGTGTCCGTTTTGGGCCCATAAGTACTTTTTGGAACTGTAGCGACCCTTTTGGATTGAACTCACCACTTCGTCGTGACGTTTGAGGGATTTCGGCCATTTTTCGAAAGAACGAGCACTTGCATATTTGAAACGCTTGGAGAGTCGGCGTAATAAGAATTGAGCATAACTTTTGCACACGTTGTCCGTTTTGGGCCCATAAGTACTTTTTGGAAATGTAGCGACCCTTTTGGATTG
>NW_019252372.1:0-1247 GCF_002742605.1 Olea europaea var. sylvestris | reverse complement strand
TGAGCGTAACTTTTGCACACGGTGTCCGTTTTGGGACCATAAGTACTTTTTGGAAATGTAGCGATCGTTTTGGATTGAACTCAAAATTTCATCGTGATGTACGAGGGATTTCGGCCATTTTTCGAACGACTGAGCACTTTTATATTTAGAACGCTTGGAGAGTCGGCGGACGAAGAATTGAGCGTAACTATTGCACACGGTGTCCGTTTTGGGCCCATAAGAACTTTTTGGAAATGTAGCGACCGTTTTGGATTGAACTCACACCTTCGTCGTGACGTATTAGGGACTTCAACCATTTTTCAAAAGAGTTAGCACTTACATATTTGGAACGCTTGGATTGTCGGCGTAAGAAGAATTCAGCGTAACTTTTGCACACGGTGTCCGTTTTGGGCCCATAAGTACTTTTTGGAAATGTAGCGATCGTTTTGGAATGAACTCACCACTTCGTCGTGACGTACGAGGGATTTCGGCCATTTTTCGAAAGAATGAGCACTTGCATATGTGGAACGCTTGGATTGTCGGCGTACGAAGAATTGAGCGTAACTTTTGCACACGGTGTCCGTTTTGGGACCATAAGTACTTTTTGGAAATGTAGCGACCGTTTTGGATTGAACTCAAAATTTCATCGTGATGTACGAGGGATTTCGACCATTTTTCGAAAGACTGAGCACTTTTATATTTAGAACGCTTGGAGAGTCGGTGGACGAAGAATTGAGCGTAACTATTGCACACGGTGTCGATTTTGGGCCCATAAGAACTTTTTGGAAATGTAGCGACTGTTTTGGATTGAACTCACCCCTTCGTCGTGACGTATGAGGGACTTCAACCATTTTTCAAAAGAGTTAGCACTTACTTATTTGGAACGCTTGGATTGTCGGCGTACGAAGAATTCAGCGTAACTTTTTCACACGGTGTCCGTTTTGGGCCCATAAGTACTTTTTGGAAATGTAGTGACCGTTTTGGATTGTACTCACCACTTCATCGTGACGCACGAGGGATTTCGACCATATTTCGAAAGAATGAGCACTTGCATATTTGGAAAGCTTGGATTGTCGGCGTACGAAGAATTGAGCGTAACTTTTGCACACAGTGTCCGTTTTGGGACCATAAGTAATTTTTGGAAATGTAGCGACCGTTTTGGATTGAACTCAAAATTTCATCGTCATGTACGAGGGATTTCGGCCATTTTTCGAAAGACTGAGCACTTTTATATTTAGAAAGCTTGGAGAGTCGGCGGACGAAGAATT
>NW_019252371.1:0-1247 GCF_002742605.1 Olea europaea var. sylvestris | reverse complement strand
TAAAAAGTGGCTTTCAATTTCATGATAACTTTTGGTTTGATCCTCTTCAAAAAATTGCTAGTCTAATTCGGTTGGAATAGAGCTAATGAAAAGTCATTTTCGATTTCATGATAACTTCGGGTTTGATCATTTTCGGCGAAATGCCAGTCTAATTCGATTGGAATCGAGCTAATGAAATATTGGTTTTGATTTCATGATAACTTTGGGTTTGTTCATTTGCGGCAACTTGCTAGTCTAATTCGATTGGAATCGAGCCAATGTAAAGTGGTTTTTGATTTCATGATAACTTCAGGTTTGTTCTTTTTTGGAGAAATGCTAGTCTAATTCGATTGGAATCGAGCCAATGAAAGTGGTTTTTGATTTCATGATAACTTTTGGTTAGATCATTTTCAGCAAATTGCTAGTCTAATTCGATTGGAATCGAGCCAATAAAAAGTGGCTTTCAATTTCATGATAACTTTTGGTTTGATCCTCTTCAAAAAATTGCTAGTCTAATTCGGTTGGAATAGAGCCAATGAAAAGTCATTTTCGATTTCATGATAACTTCGGGTTTGATCATTTTCGGCGAATTGCCAGTCTAATTCGATTGGAATCGAGCTAATGAAATATTGGTTTTGATTTCATGATAACTTTGGGTTTGTTCATTTGCGGCAACTTGCTAGTCTAATTCGATTGGAATCGAGCCAATGTAAAGTGGTTTTTGATTTTGTGATAACTTCGGATTTGTTGTTTTCGGCTCAATGCTAGTCATATTTTATTGGAATCGAGCCAATGAAAAGTGGTTTTTGATTTCTTGATAACTTCGGGTTTTGATCATTTTTGGCGAATTACTAGTCTAATTCGATTGGATTCGAGCCAATGAAAAGTGGCTTTCGATTTCATGATAACTTCGAGCTTGATCATTTTTGAAAAATTACTGGTCTAATTCGGTTGGAATCGAGCCAATGAAAAGTGGTTTTCAATTTCATGATAACTTCGAGTTTGATCATTTTCAGCAAATTGTCAGTCCAATTCAATTGGAATCAAGCCAATGAAAAGTAGTTTTTGATTTCATGATAACTTCGGGTTTGATCATTTTCAGCAAATTGTCAGTCCAATTCAATTGGAATCAACCCAATGAAAAGTAGTTTTTGATTTCATGATAACTTCGGGTTTGTTCCTTTATGGAGAAATGCTATTCTAATTTGATTGGAATCGAGTCAATGAAAAGTGGTTTTTGATTACGTGTTAACTTCGGGTTTGTTCGT
>NW_019252370.1:0-1247 GCF_002742605.1 Olea europaea var. sylvestris | reverse complement strand
TTTGACTGGCTGATCGGGAACAAAAATCCCGTCGGGGGCAATTTCGTCATTTTTTACGATGGTGTCGGAATGGGCTCAAATTTGACAGGTTGATCGGTAACAAAAATCGCGCAGGGTGCAATTTCGTCAATTTTCACGACGGTGTCGGAATGGGCTCAAATTTGACAGGTTGGTCGGGAACAAAAATCGCGCCGGGTGCAATTTCGTCATTTTTCGCGACTCTGTCGGAATGGGCTGAAATTTGGCAGGTTGATCGGAAATAAAAATCACGCCGTGGGTAATTTCGTCATTTTTCACGACTGTGTCAGAATTGGCTAAAATTTGACTGGTTGATCGGAAACAAAAACCGCGCCAAGGGCAATTTTGTCATTTTTCGCGACTGTGTCGGAATGGACTAAAATTTGACAGGTTGATCGGAAATAAAAAGGCGCCGAGGACAATTTCTACATTTTTCGCGACTGTGTCGAAATGGGCTTAAATTTGGCAGGTTGATCGGAAATAAAAATCGCGCCGGAGTCAATTTCGTCATTTTTCGCGACTGTGTCGGAATTGGCTAAAATCTGACTGGTTGATCGGAAACAAAAACCGCGCTGGGGTAATTTCGTCATTTTTCGCGACTGTGGCGGAATGGGCTAAAATTTGACAGGTTGATCGGAAATAAAAACCGCGCGGGGTGCAATTTCGTTATTTTTTGCAATGGTGTCGGAATGGGCTCAAATTTGACAGGTTGATCGGGAACAAAAACTGCACCGGGGGCAATTTCGTCATTTTTCGCGACGGTGTCGGAATGGGCTAAAATTTGACAGGTTGATCGGAAACAAAAATCGCGCCGGGGGCAATTTAGTAATTTTTAGCGACGGAATCGGAATGGGCTAAAATTTGACAGGTTGATCGGAAACAAAAATCGCGCCGGGGGCAATTTAGTAATTTTTAGCGACGGAATCGGAATGGGCTAAAATTTGACAGGTTGATCGGAAACAAAAATCGCGCCGGGGGCAATTTCGTCATTTTTCTCGACTGTGTCGGAATGGGCTCAAATTTTACCGGTTTATTGGGAACAAAAATAGCGCCGGGTATAATTTCGTCATTTTCCGCGACTGAGTCGGAATTGGCTAAAATTTGACTGTTTGATCGGAAACAAAAACCTCGCCGGGGGCAATTTCTTCATTTTCCTCGACTGTGTCGGAATTGGCTGAAATTTGGCTGTTTGATCTGAAATAAAAATCGCGCCGGAGGCAATTTCGTCA
>NW_019252369.1:0-1247 GCF_002742605.1 Olea europaea var. sylvestris | reverse complement strand
TTCCTTGAATGAATCCTCATCAACTGGTACAAAACCAAAAAAGGAAAAACTAAAATTCTTGAATCTCATAAACTGGTATATCCAAACAGGCAGTAATAGAATCAGCAATACACAAACATGTGAAAAGATCAAATGCAGAAACAAACTAATATATACCATAGAATAAGGAATCATGCTTCATCATTGGACGGTTTTAAACACATTCAACCTTTTCATCCAATCACTTCTTGCCGACTAACATTATGTAACTCCATCAGTCAACCACTTTCTGTCATCAAAGTGACATAACCCTGGAATAATACATCGCATTGCCATATATCATGGCCAACTGAACTCCAAGAACCGAGAAGTAAACTCCAAATTTTTTCCCCAAAAAAATTAAAAAATAAAAAAAATCTCTTCCACTAACCAAAACTAAAGATTGGATAACTATCTCCATAGTTCACACGATTTATCAACAAATACCCTACTAAAAAATTAATTATTCCCCAAAAGTCCCAAGGAGTTTATCATCAAATTAGCAATGTGTCTTTCAATCTCGAAAAAAGTAGAATTGAAAGTAAGAATTACCTGACAGAAAGCGAGAGCTGCAATCACCCCATCAACGCAGGCGAGACCCACATTTACTCCCACCAACGCCTTTGGATAGCAACTCCCCTCTCTCAATTCCAACATTTTTCCTTAATCCCTTTACACTATTCACGAAAACACTCACTCTGACTGGTTATGTGTCCGTATTTTTACCCAAGAAAGCTGAATTTCGCAGTGCCTGCATATAAAATAGTCTAATGTATTTTGTGTATGTATAATATATTTGTATCGACCTCGTTGGGAACAAAGGAAAGAAAAATTGTGGTACGGCAGGCATCGAAAAGGATATCTTTTTATTTCATTAGAATTTCTATGGTATCTTTAAATTTTGGTCAGATCTGACTGTGGATTCCCCCATCCCAGTAGGTCGACGAGACAAAAAGTAGCATTTATTTTAGAAATAAGTTAATTGAATCCTGTTTGTTAAAATTTAACATTTATATCCCGTTTGTTTTCCATTTTTGTAAGAATTAGAATGAAAAATATAATCGTTATGAGCTCCACACAAGAAATAGAAATTCAAATTGATGGTTTGATGTGATGGATAACGACCATATTTTTCATTTTAATGGGAAAATAATGAGAATGTAAACCGAACACATACGATACCACTTTTCACCTATACAATATTGCCACTTCTATTATCAATAAGACAA
>NW_019252368.1:0-46526 GCF_002742605.1 Olea europaea var. sylvestris | reverse complement strand
TCGCTACATTTCCAAAAAGTACTTATGGGCCAAAAATGGACACCGTGTGCAAAAGTTATGCTCAATTCTTCGAATGCAGACAATCCAAGCGTTCCAAGTGCTCATTTTTTTGAAAAATGGCCGAAATCCCTCATACGTCACGACGAAGTGGCGAGTTCAATCCACAACGGTCGCCACATTTCCAAAAAGTACTTATGGGCCAAAAATGGAAACCGTGTGTAAAAGTTACGCTCAATTCATCAAATGCCAACAATCCAAGCGTTCCAAATACGCAAGTGCTCATTCTTTCGAAAAACAGCCGAAATGTTCAATAAAAAATGGTCATTACATTTCCAAAAAGTACTTATGGGCCCAAAACTGACAGCGTGTACAGAAGTTACGCTCAATTCTTCTTACACCGACTCTCCAAGCGTTCCAAATATGCAAGTGCTCATTTTTTCGAAAAATGGCCGGAATCCCTCATACGTCACGACGAAGTGGTGAGTTGAATCCACAACGGTCGCTACATTTCCAAAAAGTACTTATGGGCCAAAAATGGACACCGTGTGCAAAAGTTACGCTCAATTCATCGAATGCCGACAATCTAAGTGTTCCAAATACGCAATTGCTCATTCTTTCAAAAAATGGCCGAAATCCCTTATACGTTACGACGAAGTGGTGAGTTCAATCCAAAACGGTCGCTACATTTCCAAAAAGTACTTATGGGCCCAAAACGGACAACGTGTGCAGAAGTTATGCTCAATTCTTCTTACACCGACTCTCCGAGCGCTCCAAATATGCAAGTGCTCATTCTTTCGAAAAATGGCCAAAATCCCTCATACTTCACGACGAAGTACTGAGTTCAATCCAAAACGGTAGGTACATTTCCGAAAAGTACTTATGGGCCCAAAACGGACACCATGTACAAAAGTTACGCTTAATTCTTCGAATGTCGACGATCCAAGCGTTCCAAATACGTAAGTGATCATTCTTTCGAAAAATGGCTGAAATCCCTTATACGTCACGACGAAGTGGTGAGTTCAATCCAAAACGGTCGCTACATTTCCAAAAAGTACTTATGGGCGAAAAATGGACACCGTGTGCAAAAGTTATGCTCAATTCTTCGAATGCAGACAATCCAAGCGTTCCAAGTGCTCATTTTTTTGAAAAATGGCCGAAATCCCTCATACGTCACGACGAAGTGGCGAGTTCAATCCACAACGGTCACCACATTTCCAAAAAGTACTTATGGGCCAAAAATGGAAACCGTGTGTAAAAGTTACGCTCAATTCATCAAATGCCAACAATCCAAGCGTTCCAAATACGCAAGTGCTCATTCTTTCGAAAAATAGCCGAAATGTTCAATAAAAAATGGTCATTACATTTCCAAAAAGTATTTATGGGCCCAAAACTGACAGCGTGTACAGAAGTTACGCTCAATTCTTCTTACACCGACTCTCCGAGCGCTCCAAATATGCAAGTACTCCTTCTTTCGAAAAATGGCCGAAATGCCTCATACTTCACGACGAAGTGGTGAGTTCTATCTAAAACGGTCGCTATATTCCCGAAAAGTACTTATGGGCCAAAAACGGACATCGTGTGCAAAAGTTACGCTCCATTCTTCTTACACCGACTCTCCAAGCGTTCCAAATACGCATGTGCTCATTCTTTCAAAAAATAGCCGAAATCCCTCATACGTCATGACGAAGTGGTGAGTTCAATCCAAAACGGTCACTACATTTCAAAAAAGTACTTATGGACCCAAAACGGACAACGTGTGCTAAAGTTATGCTCTATTCTTCGAATGCAGTCAATCCAAGCGTTCCAAATACGTAATCGCTCATTCTTTCGAAAACTGGCCGAAATCCCTCATACGTCACGACAAAGCGGTGAGTTCAATCCAAAACGGTCGCTACATTTCCAAAAAGTACTTATGGGCCCAAAACGGACAACGTGTGCAGAAGTTACGCTCAATTCTTCTTACACCGACTCTCCAAGCGTTCCAAATATGTGAGTGCTCATTCTTTCGAAAAATGGCCGAAATCCCTCATACGGCACGACGAAGTTGTGAGTTCAATCCAAAACGGTCTCTACATTTCCAAAAACTACTTATGGGCCCAAAACGGACAACGTGTGCAGAAGTTACGCTCAATTCTTCTTACACCGACTCTCCAAGCGTTCCAAATATGCAAGTGCTCATTTTTTCGAAAAATGGCCGAAATCCCTCATACGTCACAACGAAGTGGTGAGTTGAATCCACAACGGTCGCTACATTTCCAAAAAGTACTTATGGGCCAAAAATGGACACTGTGTGCAAAAGTTACGCTCAATTCATCGAATGCCGACAATCTAAGTGTTCCAAATACGCAAGTGCTCATTCTTTCGAAAAATGGCCGAAATCCCTTATACGTTACGACGAAGTGGTGAGTTCAATCCAAAACGGTCGCTACATTTCCAAAAAGTACTTATGGGCCCAAAACGGACAACGTGTGCAGAAGTTATGCTCAATTCTTCTTGCACCGACTCTCCGAGCGCTCCAAATATGCAAGTGCTCATTCTTTCGAAAAATGGCCAAAATCCCTCATACTTCACGACGAAGTACTGAGTTCAATCCAAAATGGTAGGTACATTTCCGAAAAGTACTTATGGGCCCAAAACGGACACCATGTGCAAAAGTTACGCTTAATTCTTCGAATGCCGATAATCCAAGCGTTCCAAATACGTAAGTGATCATTCTTTCGAAAAATGGCCGAAATCCCTCATACGGCACGACGAAGTTGTGAGTTCAATCCAAAACGGTCACTACATTTTCAAAAAGTACTTATGGGCCCAAAACGGACAACGCGTGCAAAAGTTACGCTCAATTCTTCGAATGCCGACAATCCAAGCGTTCCAAATACGTAAGTGCTCATTCTTTCGAAAAATGGCCGAAATCCCTCATACGTCACGATGAAGTGATGAGTTCAATCCAAAACGGTCTCTACATTTCCAAAAACTACTTATTGGCCCAAAACGGACAACGTGTGCAGAGTTACGCTCAATTCTTCTTACACCGACTCTCCAAGCGTTCCAAATATGCAAGTGCTCATTTTTTCGAAAAATGGCCGAAATCCCTCATACGTCACGACGAAGTGGTGAGTTGAATCCACAACGGTCGCTACATTTCCAAAAAGTACTTATGGGCCAAAAATGGACACCCTGTGCAAAAGTTACGCTCAATTCATCGAATGCCGACAATCTAAGTGTTCCAAATACGCAAGTGCTCATTCTTTCGAAAAATGGCCGAAATCCCTTATACGTTACGACGAAGTGGTGAGTTCAATCCAAAACGGTCGCTACATTTCCAAAAAGTACTTATGGGCCCAAAACGGACAACGTGTGCAGAAGTTATGCTCAATTCTTCTTGCACCGACTCTCCGAGCGCTCCAAATATGCAAGTGCTCATTCTTTCAAAAAATGGCCAAAATCCCTCACACATCACGACGAAGTACTGAGTTCAATCCAAAACGGTAGGTACATTTCCGAAAAGTACTTATGGGCCCAAAACGGACACCATGTGCAAAAGTTACGCTTAATTCTTCGAATGCCGACAATCCAAGCGTTCCAAATACGTAAGTGATCATTCTTTCGAAAAATGGCCGAAATCCCTTATACGTCACGACGAAGTGGTGAGTTCAATCCAAAACGGTCGCTACATTTCCAAAAAGTACTTATGGGCCAAAAATGGACACCGTGTGCAAAAGTTATGCTCAATTCTTCGAATGCAGACAAACCAAGCGTTCCAAATACGCAATTGCTCATTCTTTCGAAAAACGGCCAAAATCCCTCATACGTCACAACGAAGTGGTGAGTTCAATCCAAAATGGTCGCTACATTTCCAAAAAGTACTTATGGGCCCAAAACGGACAACGTGGGCAGAAGTTACGCTCAATTCTTCTTACATCGACTGTCCAAGCGTTCCAAATATGCGAGTGCTCATTGTTTCGAAAAATGGCCGAAATCCCTCATACGTCACGACGAAGTAGTGAGTTCAATCCAAAACGGTCACTACATTTCCAAAAAGTACTTATGGGCCCAAAACGGACAACGCGTGCAAAAGTTACGCTCAATTCTTCGAATGCCGACAATCCAAGCGTTCCAAATACGCAAGTGCTCATTCTTTCAGAAAATGGCCAAAACCCCTCATACGTCACGACGAAGTGGTGAGTTCAATCCAAAACGGTCTCTACATTTCCAAAAAGTACTTATGGGCCCGAAACGGACAACGTGTGCAGAAGTTATGCTCAATTCTTCTTACACCGACTCTCCAAGCGTTCCAAATATGCAAGTGCTCATTCTTTCGAAAAATGGCCGAAATCCCTCATACGTCACGACGAAGTGGTGAGTTCAAACCAAAACGGTCGCTACATTTCCAAAAAGTACTTATGGCCCAAAACGGACAACATGTGCAGAAGTTACGCTCAATTCTTCTTACACCGACTCTCCAAGCGTTCCAAATACGCGAGTGCTCATTCTTTCGAAAAATGGCCGAAATTCCTAATACGTCACGACGAAGTAGTGAGTTCAATCCAAAACGATCACTATATTTCCAAAAAGTACTTATGGACCCAAAACGGACAACGCGTGCAAAAGTTACGCTCAATTCTTCGAATGCCGACAATCCAAGCGTTCCAAATACGCAAGTGCTCATTCATTCGGAAAATGGTCGAAATCTCTCATACGTCACGATGAAGTGGTGAGTTCAATCCAAAACGGTATCTACATCTTCAAAAAGTACTTATGGGCCCAAAACGGACAACATGTGCAGAAGTTACGCTCAATTCTTCTTACACCGACTCTCCAAGCGTTCCAAATATGCGAGTGCTCATTTTTTCGAAAAATGGCCGAAATCCCTCATACGTCATGACGAAGTTGTGAGTTCAATCCAAAACGGTCACTACATTTCCAAAAAGTACTTATGGGCCCAAAATGGACAACGCGTGCAAAAGTTACGCTCAATTCTTCGAATGCCGACAATCCAAGCGTTCCAAATACGCAAGTGCTCATTCATTCGGAAAATGGTCGAAATCCCTCATATGTCACGACGAAGTGGTGAGGTCAATCCAAAACGGTATCTACATTTTCAAAAAGTACTTATGGGCCCAAAACGGACAACATGTGCAGAAGTTACGCTCAATTCTTCTTACACCGACTCTCCAAGCGTTCCAAATATGCGAGTGCTCATTCTTTCGAAAAATGGCCGAAATCCCTCATACGTCATGACGAAGTTGTGAGTTCAATCCAAAACGGTCACTACATTTTCAAAAAGTACTTATGGGCCCAAAATGGACAACATGTGCAGAAGTTACGCTCAATTCTTCTTACACCGACTCTCCAAGCGTTCCAAATATGCGAGTGCTCATTCTTTCGAAAAATGGCCGAAATCCCTCATACGTCATGACGAAGTTGTGAGTTCAATCCAAAATGGTCACTACATTTCCAAAAAGTACTTATGGCCCAAAACGAACGACGCGTGCAAAAGTTACGCTCAATTCTTCTTACACCGACTCTACAAGCGTTCCAAATATGCAAGTGCTCATTTTTTCGAGAAATGGTCGAAATCCCTCATACGTCACGACGAAGTGGTGAGTTCAATCCAAAACGGTCGGTACATTTCCGAAAATTACTTATGGGCCAAAAACGGACACCGTGTGCAAAAGTTACGCTCAATTCATTGAATGCCGACAATCTAAGCGTTCCAAATTTTGCAAGTGCTCATATTTCGAAAAATGGCCAAAATCCCTTATACGCCACGATGAAGTGGTGAGTTCAATCTAAAATGGTAGCTACATTTACAAAAAGTACTTATGGGCCAAAAACGGACACCGTGTGCAAAAGTTACGCTCAATTTTTCGAATGCCGACAATCCAAGCGTTCCAAATACGCAAGTGCTCATTCTTTCGAAAAATGGCCGAAATCCCTCATGCGTCACGACGAAGTGGTGAGTTCAATCCAAAATGGTCACTACATTTGCAAAAAGTACTTATGGCCCAAAACGGACAACGCGTGCAAAAGTTACGCTCAATTCTTCTTAGACCGACTCTCCAAGCGTTCCAAATATGCAAGTGCTCATTTTTTCAAGAAATGGTCGAAATCCCTCATACGTTACGACGAAGTGGTCAGTTCAATCCAAAACGGTCGGTACATTTCTGAAAATTACTTATGGGCCAAAAACGGACACCGTGTGCAAAAGTTACGCTCAATTCATTGAATGCCGACAATCTAAGCGTTCCAAATACGCAATCGCTCTTTCTTTCGAAAAATGGCCGAAATCCCTCATACATCACGACGATGTGGTGAGTTCAATCAAAAACGGTTGCTACATTTCCAAAAAGTACTTATGGGCCCAAAATGGACAACGTGTGCAGAAGTTACGCTCAATTCTTCTTACACCAACTCTCCGAGCGCTCCAAATATACAAGTGCTCATTCTTTCGAAAAATGGCCGAAATCCCTCATACTTCACGACGAAGTGGTGAGTTCGATCCAAAACTGTCGGTACATTTCCGAAAAGTACTTATGGGCCCAAAACGGACACCGTGTGCAAAAGTTACGCTCAATTCTTCGAATGCCGATAATCCAAGCGTTCCAAATACGTAAGTGATCATTCTTTTGAAAAATGGCCGAAATCCCTTATACGTAACGACGAAGTGATGAGTTCAATCCAAAACGGTCGGTACATTTCCAAAAAGTACTTATGGGCCAAAAACAGACACCGTGTGCAAAAGTTACGCTCGATTTTTCAAATGCAGACAATCCAAGCATTCCAAATATGCAATTGCTCATTCTTTCGAAAAATGGCCGAAATCCCTAATACGTCACGACGAAGTGGTGAGTTCAATCCAAAACGGTCGCTACATTTCCAAAAAGCACTTATGGGCCCCAAACGGACAATGTGTGCAGAAGTTACGCTCAATTCTTCTTACACCGACTTTCCAAGCGTTCCAAATATGCGAGTGCTCGTTCTTTCGAAAAATGGCCGAAATCCCTCATACGTCATGACGAAGTTGTGAGTTCAATCCAAAACGGTCACTACAATTCCAAGAAGTACTTAAGGTCCCAAAATGGACAACACGTGCAAAAGTTACGCTCAATTCTTCTTACATCGACTCTCCAAGCGTTCCAAATATGCAAGTGCTCATTCTTTCAAAAAATGGCCGAAATCCCTTATACGTTATGACGAAGTGGTGAGTTCAATCCATAAGGGTCGCTACATTTCCAAAAATTACATATGGGCCAAAAATGGACACCATGTGCAAAAGTTACGCTCAATTCTTCGAACGCCGACAATCCAAGCGTTCCAAATGCGTAAGTGCTCATTCTTTCAAAAAACAGCCAAAATCCCTCATACGTCATGATGAAGTGGTGAGTTCAATCCAAAACGGTGGCTACATTTCCAAAAAAGTACTTGTGGGCCCAAAACGGACAACGTGTGCCAAAGTTACGCTCAATTCTTCTTACACCGACTCTCCAAGCGTTCCAAATATGCAAGTGCTCATTTTTCCGAAAAATGGCTGAAATCCCTCATACGTCAAGATGAAGTGGTGAGTTCTATCCACAACGGTTGCCACATTTCTAAAAAGTACTTATGGGCCAAAAACGGGCACCGTGTGCAAAAGTTACTCTCAATTCATCGAATGCCAACAATCCAAGCGTTCCAAATACGCAAGTGCTCATTCTTTCGAAAGATGGCCAAAATCCCTCATACGTCACGATGAAGTCGTGAGTTCAATCCAAAACGGTCGCTACATTTTCAAAAAGTACTTATGGGCCCAAAACGGACAACGTGTGCAGAAGTTACGCTCAGTTCTTCTTACACCGACTCTCCAAGCGTTCCAAATTTTGCAAGTGCTCATATTTCAAAAAATGGCCAAAATCCCTTATACGCCACGATGAAGTGGTGAGTTCAATCTAAAACGGTAGCTACATTTCCAAAAAGTACTTATGGGCCAAAAACGGACACCGTGTGCAAAAGTTACGCTCAATTTTTCGAATGCCGACAATCCAAGCGTTCCAAATACGCAAGTGCTCATTCTTTCGAAAAATGGCCGAAATCCCTCATACGTCACGACGAAGTGGTGAGTTCAATCCAAAAGGGTCACTACATTTTCAAAAAGTACTTATGGCCCAAAACGGACAACGCGTGCAAAAGTTACGCTCAATTCTTCTTACACCGACTCTCCAAGCGTTCCAAATATGCAAGTGCTCATTTTTTCGAGAAATGGTCGAAATCCCTCATACGTCACGATGAAGTAGTGAGTTCAATCCAAAACGGTTGGTACATTTTCGAAAATTACTTATGGGCCAAAAACGGACACCGTGTGCAAAACTTACGCTCAATTCATTGAATGCCGACAATCTGAGCGTTCCAAATACGCATTCGTTCATTCTTTCGAAAAATGGCCGAAGTCCCTCATACATCACGATGAAGTGGTGAGTTCAATCCAAAACGGTCGCTACATTTCCTAAAAGTGCTTATGGGCCCAAAACGGACAACGTGTGCAGAAGTTACGCTCAATTCTTCTTACACCGACTCTCCAAGCGTTCCAAATATGTAAGTGCTCATTCTTTCGAAAAATGCCGAAATCCCTCATACGTCACGACGAAGTGGTGAGTTCAATCCAAAATGGTCACTACATTTCCAAAAAGTACTTATGGCCCAAAACGGACAACGCTTGCAAAAGCTACGCTCAATTCTTCTTACACCGACTCTCCAACGTTCCAAATATGCAAGTGCTCATTTTTTCGAGAAATGGTCGAAATCCCTCATACGTCACGACGAAGTGGTCAGTTCAATCCAAAACGGTCGGTACATTTCTGAAAATTACTTATGGGCCAAAAACGGACACCGTGTGCAAAAGTTACGCTCAATTCATTGAATGCTGACAATCTAAGCGTTCCAAATACACAATCGCTCTTTCTTTCGAAAAATGGCCGAAATCCCTCATACATCACGACGAAGTGGTGATTTCAATCCAAAACGGTCGCTACATTTCCAAAAAGTACTTATGGGCCCAAAACGGACAACGTGTGCAGAAGTTACGCTCAATTCTTCTTACACCAACTCTCTGAGCGCTCCAAATATACAAGTGCTCATTCTTTCGAAAAATGGCCGAAATCCCTCATACTTCACGACGAAGTGGTGAGTTCGATCCAAAACGGTCGGTACATTTTCGAAAAGTACTTATGGGCCCAACACGGACACCGTGTGCAAAAGTTACGCTCAATTCTTTGAATGCCGATAATCCAAGCGTTCCAAATACGTAAGTGATCATTCTTTTGAAAAATGGCCGAAATCCCTTGTACGTAACGACGAAGTGGTGAGTTCAATCCAAAACGGTCGCTACATTTCCAAAAAGTACTTATGGGCCAAAAACAAACACTGTGTGCAAAAGTTACGCTCAATTTTTCGAATGCAGACAATCCAAGCGTTCCAAATACACAATTGCTCATTCTTTCAAAAAATGGCCGAAATCCCTAATACGTCACGACGAAGTGGTGAGTTCAATCCAAAACGGTCGCTACATTTTCAAAAAGTACTTATGGGCCCAAAACGGACAACGTGTACAGAAGTTACGCTCAATTCTTCTTACACCGACTTTCCAAGCGTTCCAAATATGTGAGTGCTCATTCTATCGAAAAATGGCCGAAATCCCTCATACGTCACGACGAAGTTGTGAGTTCTATCCAAAACGGTCACTACAATTCTAAAAAGTACTTATGGGCCCAAAATGGACAACGCGTGCAAAATTTACGCTCAATTCTTCTTACATCGACTCTCCAAGCGTTCCAAATATGCAAGTGCTCATTCTTTCAAAAAATTGCCGAAATCCCTTATACGTCATGACAAAGTGGTGAGTTCAATCCATAAGAGTCGCTACATTTCCAAAAATTACTTATGGGCCAAAAACGAACACCGTTTGCAAAAGTTACGCTCAATTCTTCGAATGCCGACAATCCAAGCGTTCCAAATACGCAAGTGCTCATTCTTTCAAAAAACAGCCGAAATCCCTCATACGTCATGATGAAGTGGTGAGTTCAATCCAAAACGGTGGCTACATTTCCCAAAAAGTACTTATGGGCCCAAAATGGACAACGTGTGCTAAAGTTACGCTCAATTCTTCTTACACCGACTCTCCAAGTGTTCCAAATATAAAAGTGCTCATTTTTCCGAAAAATGGCCGAAATCCCTCATACGTCATGACGAAGTGGTAAGTTCAATCCACAACGGTCGCCATATTTCCAAAAAGTACTTATTGGCCAAAAACGGACGCTGTGTGCAAAAGTTACGCTCAATCCATCGAATGCCAACAATCCAAGCGTTCCAAATACGTTAGTGCTCATTCTTTCGAAAAATGGCCGAAATCCCTCATTCGTCACGACGAAGTGGTGAGTTCAATCCAAAACGGTCACTACATTTTCAAAAATTACTTATGGGACCAAAACGGATAACGTGTGCAGAAGTTATGCTCAATTCTTCTTACACCGACTCTCCAAGCGTTCCAAATTTACAAGTGCTCATTCTTTCGAAAAATGGCCGAAATCCCTCATACGTCACGACGAAGTGGTGAGTTCAATCCAAAACAGTCGCCACATTTCCAAAAAGTACTTATGGGCCAAAAATGGACACCGTGTGCCAAAGTTAAGCTCAATTCATCGAATGCCAACAATCCAAGCGTTCCAAATACGCAAGTGCTCATTCTTTCGAAAAATGGCCGAAATCCCTCATACGTCAAGACGAAGTGGCGAGTTCAATCCAAAACGGTCGCTACATTTCCAAAAAGTACTTATGGGCCCAAAACGGACACCGTGTGCAAAATAACGCTCAATTTTTCGAACGTCGGCAATCCAGGCGTTCCAAATACACAAGTGCTCATTCTTTCAAAAAATAGCCGAAATTCCTCATACGTCACGATAAATTAAGTTGTTCAATCCAAAACGGTCGCTACATTTTTGAAAAGTACTTATGGGCCCAAAACGGACACCGTGTGCAAAAGTTATGTTCAATTCTTCGAACACCGACAATCCAAGCGTTCCAAATACGTAAATGCTCATTCTTTCAAAAAACAGTCGAAATCCCTCATACGTCATGATGAAGTGGTGAGTTCATTCCAAAAAGGTCGCTACATTTCCAAAAAGTACTTATGGGTGCAAAACGGACAACGTGTGCTAAAGTTACGCTCAATTCTTCAAATGCAGACAATCCAAAAGTTCCAAATACGCAATTGCTCATTCTTTCGAAAAATGGCCGAAATCCCTTATACGTCACGACGAAGTGGTGAGTTCAATCCAAAACGGTCGCTACATTTCCGAAAAGTACTTATGGGCCAAAAACGGACACCGTGTGCAAAAGTTACGCTCAATTCTTCGAATGGAGACTATCCAAGCGTTCCAAATACGCAATTGCTCATTCTTTCGAAAAATGGCCGAAATCCCTCATACGTGACGATGAAGTGGTGAGTTCAATCCAAAACGGTCGCTACATTTCCAAAAAGTACTTATACGCCCAAAACGGACAACGTGTGCAGAAGTTACGCTCAATTCTTCTTACACCGACTCTCCAAGCGTTCCAAATTTACAAGTGCCCATTCTTTCGAAAAATGGCCGAAATCCCTCATACGTCACGACGAAGTAGTGAGTTCAATCCAAAACGGTCACTACATTTCCAAAAAGTACTTATGGCCCAAAACGGACAACGCGTGCAAAAGTTACGCTCAATTCTTGTTACACCGAATCTCAAGGCGTTCCAAATATGCGAGTGCTCATTCTTTTGAAAAATGGCCGAAATTCCTCATACGTCAAGAAGAAGTGGTGAGTTCAATCCAAAACGGTCGCTACATTTCCAAAAAGTACTTATGGGTGCAAAACGGACAACGTGTGCTAAAGTTACGTTCAATTCTTCTTACACCAACTCTCCAGGCGTTCCAAATATACAAGTGCTCATTTTTTCTAAAAATGGCCGAAATCCCACATACTTCACGACGAAGTGGTGAGTTCAATCCACAACTGTCGCCACATTTCCAAAAAGTACTTATGGGCAAAAAACGGACACTGTGTGCAAAAAGGTACGCTCAATTCATCAAATGCCGACAATCCAAGCGTTCCAAATACGCAAGTGCTAATTCTTTTGAGAAATGGCCGAAATCCCTCATACGTCACGACGAAGTGGTGAGTTCAATCCAAAACGGTCGCTACATTTCCAAAAAGTACTTATGGGCCCAAGACGGACAACGTTTACAAAAGTTATGCACAATTCTTCTTACACCGACTCTCCAAGCGTTCCAAATATGCAAGTGCTCATTATTTCAAAAAATGGCCGAAATCCATCATACGTTACGATGAAGTGGTGAGTTCAATCCACAACGGTCGCCACATTTCCAAAAAGTACTTATGGGCCAAAAACGGACACCGTGTGCAAAAGTTACGCTCAATTCATCGATTGCCGACAATCCAAGCATTCCGAATACGCAAGTGCTCATTCCTTCGAAAAATGGCCGAAATCCCTCATACATCACGACGAAGTGGTGAGTTCAATCCACAACGGTCGCTACATTTCCAAAAAGTACTTATGGGTCCAAAACGGACAACGTGTGCAGAAGTTACGCTCAATTCTTCTTACACCGACTTTCCAAGCGTTCCAAATATGCGAGTGCTCATTCTTTAAAAAATGGCCGAAATCCTTCATACGTCACGACGAAGTGGTGAGTTCAATCCGAAACGATCGCTACATTTCCAAAAAGTACTTATGGGCCCAAAACAGATACCGTGTGCAAAAGTTATGCTCAAATCTTCGAGCGCCGACAATCCAGGCATTCCAAATACGTAAGTGATCATTCTTCCAAAAAATGGCCGAAATCCCTCATACGTCACGACGAAGTGGTGAGTTCAATCCAAAACGTTCGCTACATTTCCAAAAAGTACTTATGGGCAAAAAATGGACACCGTGTGCAAAAGTTACGCTCAGTTCTTCGAATGCCGACAATCCAAGCTTCCAAATACCCAAGTGCTCATTCTTTCGAAAAATGGCCGAAATCCCTCATACGTGATGACGAAGTGGTGAGTTCAATCCAAAACGGTCGCTACATTTTCAAAAAGTACTTATGGGCCCAATACGGACAACGTGTGCAGAAGTTACGCTCAATTCTTCTTACACCGACTCTCCAAGCGTTCCAAATATGCAAATGCTCATTCTGTCGAAAAATGGCCGAAATCCCTCATACATCACGACGAAGTGGTGAGTTCAATCCAAAACGATCACTATATTTCCAAAAAGTACTTATGGGCCCAAAACGGACAACGTGTGCAAAAGTTACGCTCAATTCTTCTTACACCGACTCTCCAAGCATTCTAAATATGCAAGTGCTCAGTCTTTTGAAAAATTGCTGAAATCCATCATACGTCACAACGAAGTGATGAGTTCTATCCATAACGGTCGCTACATTTCCAAAATTTACTTATGGACCAAAAAGGGACACCGTGTGTGAAAGCTACGCTCAATTCTTCGAATGCCGTCAATCCATGCGTTCCAAATACGTTAGCGATCATTCTTTCGAAAAATGGCCGAAATCCCTTATACGTCACGACAAAGTGGTGTGTTCAATCCAAAACGGTCGCTACATTTTCAAAAAGTACTTATGGGCCAAAAACGGACACCGTGTGCAAACGTTATGTTCAATTCTTCGAACATCGACAATCCAAGCGTTCCAAATATGCAAGTGCTCATTCTTTCGAAAAATGGCCGAAATCCCTCATACGTCACGACGAAGTGGTGAGTTCAATCCAAAATGGTCGCTACATTTTCGAAAAGTACCTATGGGCCCAAAACGGGCACCGTGTGCAAAAGTTATGCTCAATTCTTCGAATGCCGACAATCCAAGCGTTCCAAATACGTAAGTGATCATTCGTTCGAAAAATGGCCGAAATCCCTTATACGTCACGACGAAGTGGTGAGTTCAATCTAAAACGGTCGCTACATTTCCAAAAAGTACTTATGAGCCAAAACGGACGTGTGCAAAAGTTACGCTCAATTCTTCTTACACTGACTCTCCACGCGTTTCAAATACGCAAGGGCTCATTCTTTCGAAAAATGGCTGAAATCCCTCATACGTCACGACGAAGTGGTGAGTTCAATTCGAAACGGTCGCTACATTTCCAAAAAGTACTTATGGGCCCAAAACTGATACCGTGTACAAAAGTTACGCTCAAATCTTCGAGCGTCGACAATCCAGGCGTTCCAAATACGCGAGTGATCATTCTTCCGAAAAATGGCCGAAATCCCTTATACGTCACGACGAAGTGGTGAGTTCAATCCAAAACGGTCGCTACATTTCCAAAAAGTACTTATGGGCCAAAAATGGACACCGTGTGCAAAAGTTACGCTCAGTTCTTCGAATGCCGACAATCCAAGCGTTCCAAATACAAAAGTGCTCATTCTTTCGAAAAATGGCCGAAATCCCTCATACGTGATGACGAAGTGGTGAGTTCAATCCAAAACGGTCGCTACATTTTCAAAAAGTACTTATGGGCCCAAAACGGACAACGTGTGCAGAAGTTATGCTCAATTCTTCTTACACCGACTCTCCAAGCGTTCCAAATATGCAAGTGCTCATTCTATTGAAAAATGGCCGAAATCCCTAATACGTCACGACGAAGTGGTGAGTTCAATCCAAAACAGTCACTACATTTCCAAAAAGTACTTACGGGCCCAAAACGGACAACGCGTGCAAAAGTTACGCTCAATTCATCGAATGCCGACAATCCAAGCGTTCCAAATACGCAAGTGCTCATTCTTTCAAAAAATGGCCGAAATCCCTCATACGTCACGACGAAGTGGTGAGTTCAATCCAAAACGGTCGCTACATTTCCGAAATGTACTTATGGGCCCAAAACGGACAACGTGTGCAGAAGTTACGCTCAATTCATCGAATGCCGACAATCCAAGAATTCCAAATATTCAAGTGCATTCTTTCGAAAAATGGCCAAAATCCCTCATACGTCACGACGAAGTTGTGAGTTCAATCCTAAACGTTCGCTACATTTCCAAAAAGTACTTATGGGCCCAAAACGGACACCGTGTGCAAAGGTAACGCTCAATTCTTCGAACGTCGACAATACAGGTGTTCCAAATACGCAAGTGCTCATTCTTTCAAAAAATAGCCAAAATCCCTCATACGTCATGACGAAGTGGTAAGTTCAATCCAAAACAGTCGCTACATTTCCAAAAAGTACTTATGGGCCAAAAATGGACACCGTGTGCAAAAGTTATGTTCAATTCTTCGAACGCCGACAATCCAAGCGTTCCAAATGTGCAAGTTCTCATTCTTTCAAAAAATGGCTGAAATCCCTCATACGTCACGACGAAGTGGTGAGTTCAATCCGAAACGATCGCTACATTTCCAAAAATTACCTATGGGCCAAAAACGGACACCGTGTGCAAACATTATGCTCAATTCATCGAATGTCGACAATCCAAGCGTTCCAAATACGCAAGTGCTCATTCTTTTGGAAAATGGCCGAAATCCCTTATACGTCACGACGAAGTGGTGAGTTCAATCCAAAACGGTCGCTACATTTCCAAAAAGTACTTATGGGCCAAAAATGGACACCGTGTGTAAAAGTTGCGCTCAATTTTTTGAATGCAGACAATCCAAGCATTCCAAATATGCAAGTGCATTCTTTCGAAAAATGGCCGAAATCCCTCATACGTCATGAGGAAGTTGTGATTTCAATCCAAAACGGTCGCTACATTTCCAAAAAGTACTTATGGACCCAAAACGAACACCGTGTGCAAAAGTAACGCTCAATTCTTCGAACGTCGACAATCCAGGGGTTCCAAATACACAAGTGCTCATTCTTTCAAAAAATAGCCGAAATCCCTCATACGTCACAACGAAGTGGTAAGTTCAACCCAAAACGGTTGCTAAATTTGTAAAAAGTACTTATGGGCCAAAAACGGACAACGTGTGCAAAAGTTATGCTCAATTCTTCGAATGCCGACAATCTAAGCGTTCCAAATACGCGAGTGCTCATTCTTTCCAAAAATAGACGAAATACCTCATACATCATACGAAGTGGTGAGTTCAATCTGAAACGGTCGCTACGTTTCCAGAAAGTACTTATGGGCCTAAAACGGACGTGTGCAAAAGTTACGCTCAATTCTTCTTACACCGACTCTCCAAGAGTTCCAAATACGCAAGTGCTCATTCTTTTGAAAAATGGCCAAAATCCCTCATACGTCACGACGAAGTGGTGAGTTCAATCCATAACGGTCACTACATTTCCAAAAATTACTTATGGGCCAAAAACGGACACCGTGTGCAAAAGTTATGCTCAATTCTTCGAATGCTAACAATCCAAGCGTTCCAAATACGTAAGTGATAATTCTTTCAAAAAATGGCCGAAATCCCTTATACGTCACGACGAAGTGGTGAGTTCAATCCAAAACGGTCGCTACATTTCCAAAAAGTACTCATGGGCCAAAAAAGGACATTGTGTGTAAAAGTTATGTTCAATTCTTCGAACGCCGACAATCAAAGCGTTCCAAATACGCAAGTGCTCATTCTTTCCAAAAATAGCCGAAATCCCTCATACATCAGACGAAGTGGTGAGTTCAATCTGAAACGGTCGCTACATTTCCAAAAAGTACTTATGGGCCCAAAACGGACGTGTGCAAAAGTTACGCTCAATTCTTCTTACACAGACTCTCCACGCTTTCCAAATACACAAGTGCTCATTCTTTCGAAAAATGGCCGAAATCCTTCATACATCGCGATGAAGTGGTGAGTTCAATCATAAACGGTCGCTACATTTCCAAAAAGTACTTATGGGCCCAAAACAGACACCGTGTGCAAAAGTTACGCTCAATTCTTCGAGTGCCGACAATCCAGGCGTTCCAAATACGCAAGTGCTCATTCTTTCGAAAAATGGCCTAAATCCCTCATACGTGACGACGAAGTGGTAAGTTCAATCCAAAACGGTCGCTACATTTCCAAAAAGTACTTATGGGCCCAAAACGGACAACGTGTGCAAAATTTACGCTCAATTCTTCTTACACCGACTCTCCAAGCGTTCCAAATACGCAAGTGCTCATTCTTTCAATAAATAGCCGAAATCCCTCATACGTCACGACGAAGTGGTGAGTTCAATCCAAAACGGTCACTACATTTCAAAAAAGTACTTATGGACCCAAAACGGACAACGTGTGCTAAAGTTACGCTCAATTCTTCTTACACCGACTCTCCAAGCGTTCCAAAATGCTAGTGCTCATTTTTTCGAAAAAAGGCCGAAATCTCTCATACGTCATGACGAAGTGGTGAGTTCAATCCACAACGGTTGCCACATTTCCAAAAAGTACTTATGGGCCAAAAACGGACACCGTGTGCAAAAGTTACGCTCAATTCATCGAATGTCGACAATCCAAGCGTTCAAAATACGCAAGTGCTCATTCTTTCGAAAAATGGCCGAAATCCCTCATACGTCACGACGAAGTGGTGAGTTCTATCCATAACGATCGCTACATTTCCAAAAATTACTGATGGACCAAAAAGGGACATCGTGTGCAAAAGTTACGCTCAATTCTTCGAATGCAGACAATCCAAGCGTTCCAAATATGCAATTGCTCATTCTTTCAAAAAATGGCCAAAATCCCTCATACGTCACGACGAAGTGGTGATTTCAATCCAAAACGGTCGCTACATTTCCAAAAAGTACTTATGGGCCCAAAACGGACAACGTGGGCAGAAGTTACGCTCAATTCTTCTTACACCGACTCTCCAAGCGTTCAAAATTTGCAAGTGCTCATTCTTTCGAAAAATGGTCGAAATCCATCATACGTCACGACGAAGTAGTGAGTTCAATCCAAAACGGTCACTACATTTCCAAAAAGTACTTATGGGACCAAAACGGACAACGTTTGCAAAAGTTACGCTCAATTCTTCATACACCGACTCTCCAAGCGTTCCAAATATGCAAGTACTCATTCTTTCGAAAAATGGCCAAAATCCCACATACGTCATGACGAAGTGGTGAGTTCAATCCATAACGGTCGCTACATTTTCAAAAATTACTTATGTGCCAAAAACGGACACCGTTTGCAAAAGTTACGCTCAATTCTTCGAATGTCGACAACCCAAGCGTTCCAAATACGTAAGTGATCATTCTTTCAAAAAATGGCTGAAATCCCTTCATACATCGCGACGAAGTGGTGAGTTCAATCCAAAACGGTCGCTACATTTCCAAAAAGTACTTATGGGCCCAAAACGGACACCGTGTGCAAAAGTTACGATCAATTCTTCGAGTGCCGACAATCTAGGCGTTCCAAATACGCAAGTGCTCATTCTTTCGAAAAATGGTCGAAATCCCTCATACGTGACGACGAAGTGGTAAGTTCAATCCAAAACGGTCGCTACATTTCCAAAAAGTACTTATGGGCCCAAAACAGACAACGTGTGCAAAAGTTATGCTCAATTCTTCTTACACCGACTCTCCAAGCGTTCCAAATACGTAAGTGCTCATTCTTTCAAAAAATAGTCGAAATCCCTCATACGTCACGACGAAGTGGTGAGTTCAATCCAAAACGGTCGCTACATTTCAAAAAATTACTTATGGGCCCAAAACGGACAACATGTGCTAAAGTTAAGCTCAATTCTTCTTACACCGACTCTCCAAGCGTTCCAAAATGCAAGTGCTCATTTTTTCGAAAAAAGGCCGAAATTCCTCATACGTCACGACGAAGTGGTGAGTTCAATCCACAACGGTCGCCACATTTCCAAAAAGGACTTATGGGCCAAAAACGGACACCGTGTGCAAAAGTTACGCTCAATTCATCGAATGCCGACAATCCAAGCGTTCAAAATACACAAGTGTTCATTCTTTCGAAAAATGGCCGAAATCCCTCCTACGTCACGATGAAGTGGTGAGTTCTATCCATAACGATTGCTACATTTCCAAAAATTACTTATGGACCAAAAAGGGACATCGTGTGCAAAAGTTACGCTCAATTCTTCGAATGCAAACAATCCAAGCGTTCCAAATATGCAATTGCTCATTCTTTCAAAAAATGGCCGAAATCCCTCATACGTCACGACGAAGTGGTGATTTCAATCCAAAACGATCGCTACATTTCCAGAAAGTACTTATGGGCCCAAAACGGACAACGTGTGCTAAAGTGACGCTAAATTCTTCTTACACCGACTCTCCAAGCGTTCCAAATTTGCAAGTGCTCATTTTTTCGAAAAATGGCCGAAATCCCTCATACGTCACGACGAAGTGGTGAGTTCAATCCACAACGGTCGCCACATTTCCAAAAAGTACTTATGGGCCAAAAACGGACAACGTGTGCAAAAGTTATGCTCAATTCATCAAATGCCGACAATCCAAGCGTTCCAAATATGCAAGTGCTCATTCTTTCAAAAAATGGTCGAAATCTCTCATACGTCACGACGAAGTGGTGAGTTCAATCCAAAACGGTCGCTACATTTCCGAAAAGTACTTATGGGCCCAAAACGGACAACGTGTGTAGAAGTTACGCTCAATTCATCGAATGTCGACAATCCAAGCATTCCAAATATTCAAGTGCATTCTTTCGAAAAATGGCCAAAATCCCTCATACGTCACGACGAAGTGGTGAGTTCAATCCAAAACGTTCGCTACATTTCCAAAAAGTACTTATGGGCCCAAAACGGACACCATGTGCAAAGGTAACGCTCAATTCTTCGAACGTCGACAATGTAGGCGTTCCAAATACGTAAGTGCTCATTCTTTCAAAAAATAGCCGAAATCCCTCATACGTCACGACGAAGTGGTAAGTTCAATCCAAAATGGTCGCTACATTTCCAAAAAGTACTTATGGGCCAAAAATGGACACCGTGTGCAAAAGTTATGTTCAATTCTTCGAACGCCGACAATCCAAGCGTTCCAAATGCGCAAGTTCTCATTCTTTCAAAAAATGGCCGAAATCCCTCATACGTCACGACGAAGTGGTGAGTTCAATCCGAAACGGTTGATACATTTCCAAAAAGTACTTATGGGCCCAAAACGGACACCGTGTGCAAAAGTTACGCTCAATTCTTCGAGCGCCGACAATCCAGGCACTCCAAATACGCAAGTGCTCATTCTTTCGAAAAATGGCTGAAATCCCTCATACGTCACGACGAAGTGGTGAGTTCAATCCAAAACGGTCGCCACATTTACAAAAAGTACTTATGGGCCAAAAACGGACACTGTGTGTAAAAGTTACGCTGAATTCTTCAAATGTCGACAATCCAAGCGTTCCAAATATGTAAGTGATCATTCTTTCGAAAAATTGCCGAAATCCCTTATACGTCACGACGAAGTGGTGAGTTCAATCCAAAACGATCGCTACATTTTCGAAAAGTACTTGTGGGCCAAAAACGGACACCGTGTGCAAAAGTTACGCTCAATTATTCAAATGGAGACAATCCAAGCGTTCCAAATGTGCAAGTGCATTCTTTCGAAAAATGGCCGAAATCCCTCATACGTCACGACGAAGTTGTGAGTTCAATCCAAAACGGTCGCTACATTTCCAAAAAGTAATTATGGGCCCTAAACGGACACCGTGTGCAAAAGTAACGCTCAATTCTCCGAACGTCGACAAGTTCCAAATACGCAAGTGCTCATTCTTTCAAAAAATAGCCGAAATCCCTCATACATCACGACGAAGTGGTGAGTTCAATCCAAAAAGGTCGCTACATTCCCGAAAAGTACTTATGGGCCAAAAACGGACACCGTGTGCAAAAGTTATGTTCAATTCTTCGAACGATGACAATCCAAGCGTTCCAAA
Source organism: Olea europaea var. sylvestris (assembly GCF_002742605.1). Classification (NCBI taxonomy): domain Eukaryota; kingdom Viridiplantae; phylum Streptophyta; class Magnoliopsida; order Lamiales; family Oleaceae; genus Olea; species Olea europaea. The sequence goes on along the minus strand of NW_019252368.1, from coordinate 25,709 downwards.
TACGCAAGTGCTCATTCTTTCGAAAAATAGCCGAAATCCCTCATACATCAAACAAAGTGGTGAGTTCAATTCGAAACGGTCGCTACATTTCCAAAATGTACTTATGTGTCCAAAACGGACGTGTGCAAAAGTTACGCACAATTCTTCTTACACCGACTCTCCAAGCGTTCCAAATATGCAAGTGCTCATTCTTTCGAAAAATGACGAAAATCCCTCAGACGTCAAGACAAAGTGGTGAGTTCAGTCCAAAACGGTCGTTACATTTTCGAAAAGTAATTATGGGCCCAAAACGGACACCGTGGGCAAAACAAACGCTCAATTCTTCGAATGCCAACAATCCAAGCGTTCCAAATACGTAAGTGCTCATACTTTCAAAAAAAGAGTTGGCACCTGAGAGAACTCAGTACGGGGATTGGTTGTTCGGTGGTTATGTATGGGATGCCCGGGCATTGATTGAGAAGAAAAAACAGTCGAAATCCCTCATACGTCATGATGAAGTGGTGAGTTCAATCCAAAACGGTCGCTACATTTTCAAAAAGTACTTATGGGCCCAAAACGGACAACGTGTGCTAAAGTGACGCTCAATTCTTCTTACACCAACTCTCCAAGAGTTCCAAATATGCAAGTGCTCATTTTTTCGAAAAATGGTCGAAATCCCTCATACGTCACGACGAAGTGGTGAGTTCAATCCACAACGGTCGCCACATTTCCAAAAAGTACTTATGGGCCAAAAACGGACACCGTGTGCAAAAGTTACGCTCAATTCATCGAATGCCGACAATCCAAGCGTTCCAAATACGCAAGTGCTCATTCTATCAAAAAATGGCCGAAATCCCTCATACGTCATGACGAAGTGGTGAGTTCAATCCAAAACGGTCGCTACATTTCCGAAATGTACTTATGGGCCCAAAACGGAACGTGTGCAGAAGTTACGCTCAATTCATCGAATGCCGACAATCCAAGAATTCCAAATATTCAAGTGCATTCTTTCGAAAAATGGCCAAAATCCCTCATACGTCACGACGAAGTTGTGAGTTCAATCCTAAACGTTCGCTACATTTCCAAAAAGTACTTATGGGCACAAAACGGACACCGTGTGCAAAGGTAACGCTCAATTCTTCGAACGCCGACAATACAGGTGTTCCAAATACGCAAGTGCTCATTCTTTCAAAAAATAGGCAAAATCCCTCATACGTCATGACGAAGTGGTAAGTTCAATCCAAAACAGTCGCTACATTTCCAAAAAGTACTTATGGACCAAAAACGGACACCGTGTGCAAAAGTTATGTTCAATTCTTCGAACGCCGACAATCCAAGCGTTCCAAATGTGCAAGTTCTCATTCTTTCAAAAAATGGCTGAAATCCCTCATACGTCACGACGAAGTGGTGAGTTCAATCCGAAACGATCGCTACATTTCCAAAAAGTATTTATGGGCCCAAAACGGACACCGTGTGCAAAAGTTACTCTCAATTCTTCGAGCGCCGACAATCCAGGCGCTCCAAATACGCAAGTGCTCATTCTTTCGAAAAATGGCTGAAATCCCTCATACGTCACGATGAAGTGGTGAGTTCAATCCAAAACGGTCGCTACATTTCCAAAAAGTACTTATGGGCCAAAAACGGACTCCGTGTGCAAAAGTTACGCCCAATTCTTCGAATGCCGACAATCCAAGCGTTCCAAATATGTAAGTGATCATTCGTTCGAAAAATGGCCGAAATCCCTTATACGTCACGACGTAGTGGTGAGTTCAATCCAAAACGATCGCTACATTTCCAAAAAGTACTTGTGGGCCAAAAACGGACACCGTGTGCAAAAGTTACGCTCAATTATTCGAATGGGGACAATCCAAGCGTTCCAAATATGCAAGTGCATTCTTTTGAAAAATGGCCAAAATCCCTCATACGTCACGACGAAGTGGTGAGTTCAATCCAAAATGGTCGCTACATTTCCAAAAAGTACTTATGGGCCCAAAACGGACACCGTGTGCAAAAGTAACGCTCAATTCTTAGAACGTCGACAAGTTCCAAATACGCAGGTGCTCATTCTTTCAAAAAAGAGCTGAAATCCCTCATACATCACGACGAAGTGGTGAGTTCAATCCAAAACGGTCGCTACATTCCCAAAGAGTACTTATGGGCCAAAAAAGGACACCGTGTGCAAAAGTTATGTTCAATTCTTCGAACGACTACAATCCAAGCGTTCCAAATATGCAAGTGCTCATTCTTTCGAAAAATGGCCGAAATCCCTCATACATCAGACAAAGTGGTGAGTTCAATTCGAAACGGTCGCTACATTTCCAAAATGTACTTATGTGTCCAAAACGGACGTGTGCAAAAGTTACGCACAATTCTTCTTACACCGACTCTCGAAGCATTCCAATTATGCAAGTGCTCTTTCTTTCGAAAAATGACGAAAATCCCTCAGACGTCAAGACAAAGTGGTGAGTTTAGTCCAAAACGGTCGTTACATTTTCGAAAAGTACTTATGGGCCCAAAACGGACACCGTGGGCAAAAGTTACGCTCAATTCTTCGAATGCCGACAATCCAAGCGTTCCAAATAAATAAGTGCTCATACTTTCAAAAAACAGTCGAAATCCCTCATACGTCATGATGAAGTGGTGAGTTCAATCCAAAACGGTCGCTACATTTCCAAAAAGTACTTATGGGCCCAAAACGGACAACGTGTGCTAAAGTGACGCTCAATTCTTCTTACACCGACTCTCCAAGAGTTCCAAATATGCAAGTGCTCATTTTTTCGAAAAATGACCGAAATCCCTCATACGTCACGACGAAGTGGTGAGTTCAATCCACAACGGCCGCCACATTTCCAAAAAGTACTTATGGGCCAAAAACGGACACTGTGTGCAAAAGTTACGCTCAATTCATCGAATACCGACAATCCAAGCGTTCCAAATACGCAAGTGCTCATTCTTTCGAAAAATGGCCGAAATCCCTCATACGTCACGACGAAGTGGTGAGTTCAATCCAAAACGGTCGCTACATTTCCGAAAAGTACTTATGGGCCCAAAACGGACAACGTGTGCAGAAGTTACGCTCAATTCATCGAATGCCGACAATCCAAGAATTCCAAATATTCAAGTGCATTCTTTCGAAAAATGGCCAAAATCCCTCATACGTCACGACGATGTTGTGGGTTCAATCCTAAACGTTCGCTATATTTCCAAAAAGTACTTATGGGCCCAAAACGGACACCGTGTGCAAAGGTAACGCTCAATCCTTCGAACGCCGACAATGCAGGCGTTCCAAATATGCAAGTGCTCATTCTTTCAAAAAATAGCCGAAATCCCTCATACGTCACGACGAAGTGGTAAGTTCAATCCAAAACGGTCGCTACATTTCCAAAAAGTACATATGGGCCAAAAACGGACACCGTGTACAAAAGTTATGTTCAATACTTTGAACGCCGACAACCCAAGCGTTCCAAATGAGCAAGTTTTCATTCTTTCCAAAAATGGCCGAAATCCCTCATACGTCACGACGAAGTGGAGAGTTCAATCCGAAACGATCGCTACATTTCCAAAAAGTACTTATGGGCCCAAAACGGACACCGTGTGCAAAAGTTACGCTCAATTCTTCGAGCGCCGATAATCCAGGCGCTCCAAATACGCAAGTGCTCATTCTTTCGAAAAATGGATGAAATCCCTCATACGTCACGACGAAGTGGTGAGTTCAATCCAAAACGGTCGCTACATTTCCAAAAAGTACTTATGGGCCAAAAACGGACACCGTGTGCAAAAGTTACGCTCAATTCTTCGAATGCCGACAATCCAAGTATTCCAAATATGTAAGTGATCATTCTTTCGAAAAATGGCCGAAATCCCTTATACGTCACGACGAAGTGGTGAGTTCAATCCAAAACGATCGCTACATTTCCAAAAAGTACTTGTGGGCCAAAAACGGACACCGTGTGCAAAAGTTACGCTCAATTATTCGAATGGGGACAATCCAAGCATTCCAAACATGCAAGTGCATTCTTTCGAAAAATGGCCAAAATCCCTCATACGTCACGACGAAGTGGTGAGTTCAATCCAAAATGGTCGCTACATTTCCAAAAAGTACTTATGGGCCCAAAACGGACACCGTGTGCAAAAGTAACGCTCAATTCTTAGAACGTCGACAAGTTCCAAATACGCAGGTGCTCATTCTTTCAAAAAAGAGCCGAAATCCCTCATACGTCACGACGAAGTGGTGAGTTCAATCCAAAACGGTCGCTACATTCCCAAAAAGTTCTTATGGGCCAAAAAAGGACACCGTGTGCAAAAGTTATGTTCAATTCTTCGAACAACGACAATCCAAGCGTTCCAAATACGCAAGTGCTCATTCTTTCTAAAAATAGCCAAAATCCCTCATACATCAGACGAAGTGGTGAGTTCAATCCGAAACGATCGCTACATTTCCAAAAAGTACTTATGGGCCCAAAACGGACGTGTGCAAAAGTTACGCTCAATTCTTCTTACACCGACTCTCCAAGCGTTCCAAATACGCAAGTGCTCATTCTTTCGAATAATGGCCGAAATCCCTCATACGTCACGACGAAGTGGTGAGTTCAATCCAAAACGGTCACTACAATTTCGAAAAGTACTTATGGGCCCAAAACAGACACCGTGTGCAAAAGTTACGGTCAATTCTTCGAATGCCGACAATCCAAGCGTTCCAAATATGTACGTGATCATTCTTTCGAAAAATGGCTGAAATCCCTTATACGTCACTATGAAGTGGTGAGTTCAATCCAAAACGATCGCTACATTTCCAAAAAGTACTTGTGGGCCAAAAACGGACACCGTGTGCAAAAGTTACGCTCAATTCTTTGAATGGAGACAATCCAAGCGTTCCAAATATGCAAGTGCAGTATTTCAAAAAATGGCCGAAATCCCTCATACGTCATGACGAGGTTGTGAGTTCAATCCAAAACGGTCGCTACATTTCCAAAAAGTACTTATGGGCCCAAAATGGACACCGTGTGCAAAAGTAGCGCTCAATTCTTCGAACGTCAACAATCCAGGCGTTCCAAATACGCAAGTGCTCATATTTTCAAAAAATAGTTGAAATCCCTCATACGTCACGACGAAGTGGTAAGTTCAATCCAAAACGGTCGCTACATTCCCAAAAAGTACTTATGGGCCAAAAACGGACACCGTGTGCAAAAGTTATGTTCAATTCTTCGAACGCCGACAGTCCAAGTGCTCCAAATACGCAAGTGCTCATTCTTTCGAAAAATAGCCAAAATCCCTCATACATCAGACAAAGTGGTGAGTTTAATTCGAAACGGTCTCTATATTTCCAAAAAGTACTTATGGGCCCAAAACGGACACCGTGTGCAAAAGTAACGCTTAATTCTTCGAACGTCGACAATCCAGGCGTTCGAAATACGCAAGTGCTCATTCTTTCAAAAAATAGCCGAAATTCCTCATACGTCACGACGAAGTGGTAAGTTCAATCCAAAACGGTCGCTACATTCCCAAAAAGTACTTATGGGCCAAAAACGGACACCGTGTGCAAAAGTTACGCTCAATTCTTCGTACGCCGACAGTCCAAGCGTTCCAAATATGCAAGTGCTCATTCTTTCGCAAAATGGCTGAAATCCTTCTTACGTCACGACGAAGTTGTGAGTTCAATCCAAAAGGGTCGCTACATTTCCAAAAAGTACTTATGTGTACAAAACGGACGTGTGCAAAAGTTATGCTCAATTCTACTTACACCGACTCTCAAAGCGTTCCAAATACGCAAGTGCTCATTCTTTCGCAAAATGGCTGAAATCCCTCATACGTCACGACGTAGTGGTGAGTTTAATCCTAAACGGTCGCCACAGTTCCAAAAAGTACTTATGGGCCAAAAACGGATACCGTGTGCAAAAGTTAGGCTTAATTCATCGAATGCCGACAATCCAAGCGTTCCAAATACGCAAGTGCTCATTCTTTCAAAAAATTGCCGAAATCCCTCATACGTGATGGTGAAGTGGTAAGTTCAATTTGAAACGGTCGCTACATTTCCAAAAAGTACTTATGGTTCCAAAACGGACAACGTGTGCAAAAGTTACGCTCAATTCTTCTTACACCGACTCTCCAAGCGTTCCAAATATGCAAGTGCTCATTCTTTCGAAAAATGGCCGAAATCCCTCATACGTCACGACGAAGTGGTGAGTTCAATTCGAAACGGTCGCTACATTTCCAAAAAGTTCTTATGGGTCCAAAATGAACGTGTGCAAAAGTTATGCTCAATTCTTCTTACACCGACTCTCCAAGCGTTCCAAATACGCAAGTGCTCATTCTTTCGAAAAATTGTCGAAATCCCTCATACGTCACGACGAAGTGGTGAGTTCAATCCAAAACGGTCGCTACATTTCCAAAAAGTACTTCTGGGCCCAAAACGAACACCATGTGCAAAAGTTACGCTCAATTCTTCGAAGTCCGACAATCCAAGTGTTCCTAATACGTAAGTGCTCATTCTTTCGAAAAATGGCCGGAATACCTCATACGTCACGACAAAGTGGTGACTTCAATCCGAAACGGTCGCTACATTTCCAAAAAGTACTTATGGGCCCAAAACGGACGTGTGCAAAAGTTACGCTCAATTCTTCTTACACCGGCTCTCCAAGCGTTCCAAATACGCAAGTGCTCATTCTTTCGAATAATGGCCGAAATCCCTCATACGTCACGACGAAGTGGTGAGTTCAATCCAAAACGGTCGCTACATTTTCGAAAAGTACTTATGGGCCCAAAACAGACACCGTGTGCAAAAGTTACGCTCAATTCTTTGAATGCCGATAATCCAAGCGTTCCAAATATGTACGTGATCATTCTTTCGAAAAATGGCCGAAATCCCTTATACGTCATGACAAAGTGGTGAGTTCAATCCAAAACGATCGCTACATTTCCAAAAAGTACTTGTGGGCCAAAAACGGACACCGTGTGCAAAAGTTAAGCTCAATTCTTCGAATGGAGACAATCCAAGCGTTCCAAATATGCAAGTGCATTATTTCGAAAAATGGCCGAAATCCCTCATACGTCATGACAAAGTTGTGAGTTCAATCCAAAACGGTCGCTACATTTCCAAAAAGTACTTATGGGCCCAAAATAGACACCGTGTGCAAAAGTAACGCTCAATTCTTCGAACGTCAACAATCCAGGCGTTCCAAATACGCAAGTGCTCATACTTTCAAAAAATAGTTGAAATCCCTCATACGTCACGACGAAGTGGTAAGCTCAATCCAAAACGGTCGCTACATTCCCAAAAAGTACTTATGGGCCAAAAACGGACACCGTGTGCAAAAGTTATGTTCAATTCTTCGAACGCCGACAATCCAAGCGTTCCAAATACGCAAGTGCTCATTCTTTCGAAAAATAGCCAAAATCCCTCATACATCAGACAAAGTGGTGAGTTCAATTCGAAACGGTCGCTACATTCCTAAAAAGTACTTATGGGCCAAAAACGGACACCGTGTGCAAAAGTTATTTCAATTCTTCGAACGACGACAATCCAAGCGTTCCAAATACGAAAGTGTTCATTCTTTCGAAAAATAGCCGAAATCCCTCACACATCAGACAAAGTGGTGAGTTCAATTCGAAACGGTCGCTACATTTCCAAAAAGTACTTATGTGTACAAAACGGACGTGTGCAAAAGTTATGCTCAATTCTACTTACATCGACTCTCAAAGCGTTCCAAATACGCAAGTGCTCATTTTTCGCAAAATGGCTGAAATCCCTCATACGTCACGACGAAGTGGTGAGTTTAATCCTAAACGGTCGCCACAGTTCCAAAAAGTACTTATGGGCCAAAAACGGATACCGTGTGCAAAAGTTAGGCTTAATTCATCGAATGCCGACAATCCAAGCGTTCCAAATACGCAAGTGCTCATTCTTTCAAAAAATAGCCGAAACCCCTCATACGTCACGACGAAGTGGTAAGTTCAATCCAAAACGGTCGCTACATTCCCAAAAAGTACTTATGGGCCAAAAACGGACACCGTGTGTAAAAGTTATGTTCAATTCTTCGAACGACGACAATCCAAGCGTTCCAAATACGAAAGTGTTCATTCTTTCGAAAAATAGCCGAAATCCCTCATACATCAGACAAAGTGGTGAGTTCAATTCGAAACGGTCGCTACATTTCCAAAAAGTACTTATGTGCACAAAACGGACGTGTGCAAAAGTTATGCTCAATTCTACTTACACCGACTCTCCAAGCGTTCCAAATACGCAAGTGCTCATTCTTTCGCAAAATGGCCGAAATCCCTCATACGTCACGACGAAGTGGTGAGTTTCATCCAAAACGGTCGCCAAAGTTCCAAAAAGTACTTATGGGCCAAAAACGGATACCGTGTGCAAAAGTTACGCTTAATTCATCGAATGCCGACAATCCAAGCGTTCCAAATACGCAAGTGCTCATTCTTTTGAAAAATTGCCGAAATCCCTCATACGTGATGGTGAAGTGGTAAGTTCAATTCGAAACTGTCGCTACATTTCCAAAAAGTACTTATGGGCCAAAAACGGACAACGTGTGCAAAAGTTACGCTCAATTCTTCTTACACCGACTCTCCAAGCGTTCCAAATATGCAAGTGCTCATTCTTTCGAAAAATGGCCGAAATCCCTCATACGTCACGACGAAGTGGTGAGTTCAATTCGAAACGATCGCTACATTTCCAAAAAGTTCTTATGGGTCCAAAACGGAAGTGTGCAAAAGTTACGCTCAATTCTTCTTACACCGACTCTCCAAGCGTTCCAAATACGCAAGTGCTCATTCTTTCGAAAAATTGTCGAAATCCCTCATACGTCACGACGAAGTGGTGAGTTCAATCCAAAACGGTCGCTACATTTCCAAAAAGTACTTCTGGGCCCAAAACGAACACCATGTGCAAAAGTTACGCTCAATTCTTCGAAGTCCGAAAATCCAAGTGTTCCTAATACGTAAGTGCTCATTCTTTCGAAAAATGGCCGGAATACCTCATACGTCACAACAAAGTGGTGACTTCAATCCGAAACGGTCGCTACATTTCCAAAAAGTACTTATGGGCCCAAATCGGACGCGTACAAAAGTTACGCTCAGTTCTTCTTGCACCGACTCTCCAAGCGTTCCAAATACGTAAGTGCTCATTCTTTCGAAAAATGGCCGAAATCCCTCATACGTCACGACGAAGTGGTGAGTTCAATCCAAAACGGTCGCTTCATTTCCGAAAAGTACTTATGGGCCCAAAACAGACACCGTGTGCAAAAGTTACGCTCAATTCTTCGAAGGCCGATAATCCAAGTGTTCCTAATACGTAAGTGCTCATTCTTTCGAAAAATGGCCGAAATCCCTTATACGTCACGACGAAGTGGTGAGTTCAATCCAAAACGATCGCTACATTTCCAAAAAGTACTTGTGGGCCAAAAACGGACACCGTGTGCAAAAGTTACGCTCAATTCTTCGAATGGAGACGATCCAAGAGTTCCAAATATGCAAGTGCATTCTTTCAAAAAATGGCCGAAATCCCTCATACCTCACGACGAAGTCGTGAGTTCAATCCAAAACGGTCTCTACATTTCCAAAAAGTACTTATGGGCCCAATACGGACACCGTGTGCAAAAGTAACGCTCAATTCTTCGAACATCGACAATCCAGGCGTTCCAAATACGCAAGTGCTCATTCTTTCAACAAATAGCCGAAATCCCTCATACGTCACGACGAAGTGGTAAGTTCAATCCAAAACGGTCGCTACATTCCCAAAAAGTACTTATGGGCCAAAAACGGACACCGTGTGCAAAAGTTATGTTCAATTCTTCAAACGATGACAATCCAAGCGTTCCAAATACGAAAGTGCTCATTCTTTCGAAAAATAGCCGAAATCCCTCATACATCAGACAAAGTGGTGAGTTCAATTCGAAACGGTCGCTACATTTCCAAAAAGTACTTATGTGTACAAAACGGACGTGTGCAAAAGTTATGCTCAATTCTACTTACACCGACTCTCCAAGTGTTCCAAATACGCAAGTGCTCATTCTTTCGCAAAATGGCCGGAATCCCTCATACGTCATGACAAAGTGGTGAGTTCAATCCAAAACGGTCGCTACATTTTCCAAAAAGTACTTATGGGCCAAAAACGGACACCGTGTGCAATAATTACGCTCAATTCTTCGAATACCGACAATCCAAGCGTTCCAAATACGCAAGTGCTCATTCTTTCCAAAAATAGAGAAAATCCCTCATACATCAGACGAAGTGGTGAGTTCAATCCGTAACGGTCGCTACATTTCCAAAAAGTACTTATGGGCCCAAAACGGATGCGTGCAAAAGTTACGCTCAATTCTTCTTACACCGACTCTCCAAGCGTTCCAAATACGCAAGTGCTCATTCTTTCGAAAAATGGCCGAAATCCCTCATACGTCACGACGAAGTGGTGAGTTCAATCCAAAACGGTCGCTACATTTCCGAAAAGTACTTATGGGCCCAAAAAAGACACCGTGTGCAAAAGTTAAGCTCAATTCTTCGAATGCCGACAATCCAAGCGTTCCAAATATGTAAGTGATCATTCTTTTGAAAAATGGCCGAAATCCCTTATACGTCATGATGAAGTGGTGAGTTCAATCCAAAACGGTCGCTACATTTCCAAAAAGTACTTGTGGGCCAAAAACGTACACCGTGTGCAAACGTTACGCTCTATTCTTCGAATGGAGACAATCCAAGCGTTCCAAATATGCAAGTGCATTGTTTCGAATAATGGCCGAAATCCCTCATACGTCACGACGAAGTTGTGAGTTCAATCCAAAACGGTCGCTACATTTCCAATAAGTACTTATGGGACCAAAACGGACACCGTGTGCAAAAGTAACGCTCAATTCTTCGAACGTCGACAATCCAGGCGTTCTAAATACGCAAGTGCTCATTCTTTAAAAAAATAGCCGAAATCACTCATACGTCACGACGAAGTGGTCAGTTCAATCCAAAACGGTCGCTACATTTCCAAAAAGTACTTATTGGCAAAAAACAGACACCGTGTGCAAAAGTTATGTTCAATTCTTCGAACGCCGACAATCCAAGCATTCCAAATACGCGAGTGCTCATTCTTTCTAAAAATAGCCGAAATCCCTCATACATCAGACGAAGTGATGAGTTCAATCCGAAACGGTCGCTACATTTCCAAAAAGTACTTATGCGCCCAAAACGGACGTGTGCAAAAGTTACGCTCAATTCTTCTTACACCAACTCTCCAAGCGTTCCAAATACGCAAGTGCTCATTCTTTCGAATAATGGCCGAAATCCCTCATACATCACGACGAAATGGTGAGTTCAATCCAAAATGATCGCTACATTTCCGAAAAGTACTTATGGGCCCAAAATAGACACCGTGTGCAAAAGTTACGCTCAATTCTTCGAATGCCGACAATCCAAGCGTTCCAAATATGTACGTGATCATTCTTTTGAAAAATGGCCAAAATCGCTAATACGTCAGGACGAAGTGGTGAGTTCAATCCAAAACGATCGCTACATTTCCAAAAAGTACTTGTGGGCCAAAAACGGACACCGTGTACAAAAGTTACGCTCAATTCTTCGAATGGAGACAATCCAAGAGTTCCAAATATGCAAGTGCATTCTTTCGCAAAGTGGCCAAAATCCCTCATACCTCACGACGAAGTTGTGAGTTCAATCCAAAACGGTCTCTACATTTCCAAAAAGTACTTATCGGCCCAAAACGGACACCGTGTGCAAAAGTAGCGCTCAATTCTTCGAACGTCGTCAATCCAGGCGTTCCAAATACGCAAGTGCTCATACTTTCAAAAAATAGTTGAAATCCCTCATACGTCACGATGAAGTGGTAAGTTCAATCCAAAACGGTCGCTACATTCTCAAAAAGTACTTATGGGCCAAAAACGGACACCGTGTGCAAACGTTATGCTCAATTTTTCGAATGCCGACAATCCAAGCGTTCCAAATAAGCAAGTGCTCATTCTTTCGAAAAATAGCCAAAATCCCTCATACATCAGACAAAGTGGTGAGTTCAATTCGAAACGGTCGCTACATTTTCAAAAAGTACTTATGGGCCCAAAACGGAAGTGTGTAAAAGTTACGCTCAATTCTTCTTACACCGACTCTCCAAGCGTTCCGAATACGCAAGTGCTCATTCTTTCGAAAAATGGCCGAAATCCCTCATACGTCACGACGAAGTGGTGAGTTCAGTCCAAAACGGTCGCTACATTTCCGAAAAGTACATATGGGCCCAAAATGGACACCGTGGGCAAAAGTTACGCTCAATTCTTCGAATGCCGACAATCCAAGCGTTCCAAATACGTAAGTGATCATTCTTTCAAAAAATTGCCGAAATCCCTTATACGTCACGACGAAGTGGTGAGTTCAATCCAAAACGGTCGCTACATTTTCAAAAAGTACTTATGGGCCCAAAACGGACACCATGTGCAAAAGTTACGCTCAATTCTTCGAAGGCCGACAATCGAAGCGTTCCTAATACGTAAGTGCTCATTCTTTCGAAAAATGGCTGAAATACCTCACACGTCACAATGAAGTGGTGAGTTTAATCCAAAACGGTCGCCACAGTTCCAAAAAGTACTTATGGGCCAAAAACGGATACCGTGTGCAAAAATTACGCTTAATTCATCGAATGCCGACAATCCAAGCGTTCCAAATACGCAAGTGCTCATTCTTTCGAAAAATTGCCGAAATCCCTCATACGTGATGGTGAAGTGGTAGGTTCAATCCAAAACGGTCGCTACATTTCCAAAAAGTACTTGTGGGCCCAAAACGGACAACGTGTGCAAAGGTTACGCTCAATTCTTCTTACACCGACTCTCCAAGCATTCCAAATATGCAAGTGCTCATTCTTTCGAAAAATGGCCGAAATCTCTCATACGTCATGATGAAGTGGTGAGTTCAATCCATAACGGTCGCCACAGTTCTAAAAATACTTATGGGCTAAAAACGGACAACGTGTGCAAAAGTTATGCTTAATTCTTCGAATGCCGACAATCTAAGCGTTCCAAATACGCAAGTGCTCATTCTTTCGAAAAATTGCCGATATCCCTCATACGTGATGGTGAAGTGGTAAGTTCAATCCAAAACGGTCGCTACATTTCCAAAAAGTACTTGTGGGTCCAAAACGGACAACGTGTGCAAAAGTTACGCTCAATTCTTCTTACACCGACTCTCCAAGCATTCCAAATATGCAAGTGCTCATTCTTTCGGAAAATGGCCGAAATCTCTCATACGTCATGATGAAGTGGTGAGTTCAATCCATAACGGTCGCCACACTTCTAAAAATACTTATGGGCCAAAAACGGACAACGTGTGCAAAAGTTATGCTTAATTCTTCGAATGCCGACAATCCAAGCGTTCCAAATACGCAAGTGCTCATTCTTTCGAAAAATGGCTGAAATCCCTCATACGTCACGACGAAGTGGTGAGTTCAATCCGAAACGGTCACTATATTTCCAAAAATTACTTATCGGCCCAAAACGGACAACGTGTGCAGAAGTTACGCTCAATTCTTCTTACACCGACTCTCCAAGCGTTCCAAATATGCAAGTGCTCATTCTTTCGAAAAATGGCCAAATTCCCTCACACATCACGATGAAGTAGTGAGTTCAATCCAAAACGGTCGCCACAGTTCCAAAAAGTACTTATGGGCCAAAAACGGACACCGTGTGCAAAAGTTAAGCTTAATTCATCGAAAGCCGACAATCCAAGCGTTCCAAATACGCAAGTGCTCATTCTTTCGAAAAATTGTCGAAATCCCTCATACGTGATGATGAAGTGGTAAGTTCAATCCAAAACGGTCGCTACATTTCCAAAAAGTACTTATGGGCCCAAAACGAACAATGTGTGCAAAAGTCACGCCCAATTCTTCTTACACCGACTCTCCAAGCATTCCAAATATGCAAGTGCTCATTCTTTCGAAAAATGGCCGAAATCCCTCATACGTCACGATGAAGTGGTGAGTTCAATCCAAAACGGTCGCCACATTTCTAAAAGTACTTATGGGCTAAAAATGGACAACGTGTGCAAAAGTTATGCTTAATTCTTCGAATGTCGACAATCCAAGCGTTCCAAATACGCAAGTGCTCATTCTTTCGAAAAATGGCCGAAATCCCTCAAACGTCACGACGAAGTGGTGAATTCAATCAAAAACGGTCGCTACATTTCCGAAAAGTACTTATGGGCCCAAAACGGACACCGTGTGCAAAAGTTACGCTCAATTCTTCTTACATCGACTCTCCAAGCTATCCAAATACGTAAGTGCCCATTCTTTCCAAAAATGGCCGAAATCCCTCATACGTCATGACGAATTGGTGAGTTCAATCCAAAATGGTCGCTTCATTTCCGAAAAGTATTTATGGGCCCAAAACGGACACCGTGTGCAAAAGTTACGCTCAATTCTTCGAATGCCGACAATCCAAGCGTTCCAAGTACGCAAGTGCTCATTCTTTCGAATAATGGCCGAAATCCCTCATACGTCACGACGAAGTAGTGAGTTCAATCCAAAACGGTCGCTACATTTCCGAAAAGTACTTATGGGCTAAAAATGGACACCGTGTACAAAAGTTACGCTCAATTCTTCTTACACCGACTCTCCAAGCGTTCCAAATATGCAAGTGCTCATTCTTTTGAAAATAGCCAAAATCCCTCACATGTCACGATGAAGTGGTGAGTTCAATCCAAAACGGTCGCCACAGTTGCAAAAAGTACTTATGGGCCAAAAATGGACACCGTGTGCAAAAGTTACGCTTAATTCGTCGAATGCCGATAATCCAAGCGTTCCAAATACGCAAGTGCTCATTCTTTCGAAAAATTATCGAAATCCCTCATACGTGATGATGAAGTGGTAAGTTCAATCCAAAACGGTCGCTACATTTCCAAAAAGTACTTATGGGCCCAAAACGGACAACGTGTGCAAAAGTTACGCTCAATTCTTCTTACACCGACTCTCCAAGCATTCCAAATAAGCAAGTGCTCATTCTTTCAAAAAATGGCCGAAATCCCTCATACGTCATGATTAAGTGGTGAGTTCAATCCATAACGGTCGCCACATTTCTAAAGATACTTATGGGCCAAAAACGGACAACGTGTGCAAAAGTTATGCTTAATTCTTCGAATGCCGACAATCCAAGCGTTCCAAATATGCAAGTGCTCATTCTTTCGAAAAATGGTCGAAATCCCTCATACGTCACGACGAAGTGGTGAGTTCAATCCGAAACGGTCGCTATATTTCCAAAAATTACCTATGGGCCCAAAACGAACAACGTGTGCAGAAGTTACGCTCAATTCTTCTTACATCGACTCTCCAAGCGTTCCAAATATGCAAGTGCTTATTCTTTCGAAAAATGGCCAAATTCCCTCACACGTCACGATGAAGTAGTGAGTTCAATCCAAAACGGTCGCCACAGTTCCAAAAAGTACTTATGGGCCAAAAATGGACACCGTGTGCAAAAGTTACGTTTAATTCATCGAATGCCGACAATCCAAGCGTTCCAAATACGCAAGTGCTCATTCTTTCGAAAAATTTCCGAAATCCCTCATACGTGATGATGAAGTGGTAAGTTCAATCCAAAACGGTCGCTACATTTCCAAAAAGTACTTATGGGCCCAAAATGGACAACGTGTGCAAAAGTTACGCTCAATTCTTCTTACACCGACTCTCCAAGCATTCCAAATATGCAAGTGCTCATTCTTTCGAAAAATGGCCAAAATCCCTCATACGTCACGATGAAGTGGTGAGTTCAATCCAAAACGGTCGCCACATTTCTAAAAATACTTATGGGCCAAAAAGGGACAACGTGTGCAAAAGTTATGCTTAATTCTTCGAATGCCGACAATCCAAGCGTTCCAAATACGCAAGTACTCATTCTTTCGAAAAATCACTGAAATCCCCCATACATCACGACGAAGTGGTGAATTCAATCCAAAACGGTCGCTACATTTTCGAAAAGTACTTATGGGCCCAAAACGGACACCGTGTGCAAAAGTTGCGCTCAATTCTTCTTACATCGACTCTCCAAGCTATCCAAATATGCAAGTGTTCATTCTTTCAAAAAATGGCCGAAATCCCTCATACGTCACGACGAACTGGTGAGTTTAATCCAAAATGGTCGCTCCATTTTCGAAAAGTATTTATGGGCCCAAGACGGACACCGTGCGCAAAAGTTACGCTCAATTCTTCAAATGCCGACAATCCAAGCGTTTCAAGTACGCAAGTGCTCATTCTTTCGAATAATGGCCGAAATCCCTCATATGTCATGACGAAGTAGTGAGTTCAATCCAAAACGGTCGCTACATTTCCAAAAAGTACATATTGGCCAAAAACGGACACCGTGTGCAAAAGTTACGCTCAATTCTTCGAACACCGACAATCCAAGCGTTCCAAATACGCAAGTACCCATTCTTTCGAAAAATAGCCAAAATCCCTCATACGTCACGACGAAGTGGTGAGTTCAATCCGAAACGGTCGCTACATTTCCAAAAAGTACTTATGGGCCCAAAACGGACACCGTGTGCAAAAGATATGCTAAATTCTTCGAGCACCGACAATCCAGGCGTTCCAAATATGCAAGTGCTCATTCTTTTGAAAAATGGCCAAAATCCCTCCCACGTCACGATGAAGTGGTGAGTTCAATCCAAAACGGTCGCCAGAGTTCCAAAAAGTACTTATGGGCCAAAAACGGACACCGTGTGCAAAAGTACGCTTAATTCATCGAATGCCGACAATCCAAGCTTTCCAAATACGCAAGTGCTCATTCTTTCAAAAATTGGCCGAAATCCCTCATACGTCACGACGAAGTGGTGAGTTCAATCCAAAACGGTCGCTACATTTCCAAAAAGTACTTATGGGCCCAAAACGGACAACGTGTGCAGAAGTTACGCTCAATTCTTCTTACACCGACTCTCCAAGCGTTCAAAATATGCAAGTGCTCATTCTTTCGAAAAATGGCCGAAATCCCTCATACGTCACGACGAAGTGGCGAGTTCAATCTAAAACGGTCACTACATTTTCAAAAAGTACTTATGGCCCAAAATGGACAACGTGTGCAAAAATTACGCTCAATTCTTCTTACACCGACTCTCCAAGCGTTCCAAATATGCAAGTGCTCATTCTTTCGAAAAATGGTCGAAATCCCTCATACATCATGACGAAGTGGTGAGTTCAATCCATAACGGTCGCTACATTTCCAAAAATTACTTATGGGCCAAAAACAGACACCGTGTGCAAAAGTTACGCTCAATTCCTCGAATGCCGACTCTCCAAGCGTTCCAAATATGCAAGTGCTCATTTTTTCGAAAAATGGCCGAAATCCCTCATACGTCACGACGAAGTGGTGAGTTCAATCCACAACGGTCGCTACATTTCCAAAAAGTACTTATGGGCCCAAAACGGACAACGTGTGCAAGAGTTGAGCTTAATTCTTCGAATGTCGACAATCCAAGCGTTCCAAATATGCAACTGCTCATTCTTTCGAAAAATGGCTTAAATCTCTCATACGTCACGACGAATTGGTGAGTTCAATCCAAAACGGTCGCTACATTTTCAAAAAGTACTTACGGGCCCAAAACGGACACCGTGTTTGAAATTTACGCTCAATTCTTTGAGTGTCGACAATCCAGGCGTTCCAAATACGCAAGTGCTCATTTTTTCAAAAATGGCCGAAATCCCTCGTACGTCACGAGAAAGTGGTGAGTTTAATCCAAAACGGTCGCTACATTTCCAAAAAGTACTTATGGGTCCAAAATGGATACCGTGTACAAAAGTTACGCTCAATTCTTCGAAGGCCGAGAATCCAAGTGTTCCAAATACGTAAGTGCTCATTCCTTCGAAAAATGGCCAAAATCCCTCATACGTCACGACGAAGTGGTGAGTTCAATCCAAAACGGTCGCTACATTTCCAAAAAGTACTTATGGGCCCAAAACGGACACCGTGTGCAAAAGTTATGCTCAATTCATAAAATGTCGACAATCCAAGCGTTCCAAATACGCAAGTGCTCATTCTTTCGAAAAATGGCCGAAATCCCTCATATGTCACGACGAAGTGGTGAGTTCAATCCATAACGGTCGCTATATTTCCAAAAAGCACTTATGGGCCCAAAACAAACACCGTGTGCAAAAGTTACGCTCAATTTTTCGAATTCCGACAATCCAAGCGTTCTGAATTCGCAAGTCCTCATTTTCTACGAAAAATGGCCGAAATCCCTCATACGTCACGACGAAGTGGTGAGTTCAATCCAAACAGGTCGCTACATTTTCAAAAAGTACTTATGGGCCCAAAACGGACACCGTGTGCAAAAGTTACGCTCAATTTTTCGAACGCCAACAATCCAAGCATTCCAAATACGCAAGTGCTCATTGTTTCAAAAACTAGCCGAAATCCCTCATACGTCACGATGAAGTGGTTAGTTCAATCCAAAATGGTCGCTCCATTTCCAAAAAGTACTTATGGGCCCAAAACGGACACCGTGTGCAAAAGTTACGCTCAATTCTTCGAATGCCGACAATCTAAGCGTTCTGAATACGCAAGTGCTCATTTTTTTTTTAAAAATGGCCGAAATCCCTCATATGTCAGGATGAAGTGGTGAGTTCAATCCAAAACGGTCGCTACATTTCCAAAAAGTACTTATGGGCCCAAAACGGACACCGCGTGCAAAAGTTACGCTCAGTTCTTCGAACGTCGACAATCCAGGCGTTCCAAATACGCAAGTGCTCATTCCTTCAAAAAATAGCCGAAATCCCTCATACGTTACAACGAAGTGGTGAGTTCAATCCAAAACGGTCGCTACATTTCCAAAAAGTACTTATGGCCCCAAAACGGACACCGTGTGCAAAATTTACGCTCAATTCTTCGAGCGTCGACAATCCAGGCGTTCCAAATACGCAAGTGCTCATTCTTTCAAAAATGGCCGAAATCCCTCGTACGTCACGAGAAAGTGGTGAGTTCAATCCAAAACGGTCGCTACATTTCCAAAAAGTACTTATGGGTCCAAAATGGACAACGTGTGCAAAAGTTACGTTCAATTCTTCGAACGCCAACAATCCAAGCATTCCAAATACGCAAGTGCTCATTGTTTCAAAAACTAGCTGAAATCCCTCATACGTCACGACGAAGTGGTTAGTTCAATCCAAAATGGTCGCTACATTTTCAAAAATTACTTATGGGCCAAAAATGGACAACGTGTGTAGAAGTTACGCTCAATTCTTCTTACACCGACTCTCCAAGCGTTCCAAATACGCATGTGCTCATTCTTTCGAATAATGGCCGAAATCCCTCATACGTCACGAGGAAGTAGTGAGTTCAATCCAAAACGGTTGCTACATTTCCGAAAAGTACTTACGGGCCCAAAATGGACACCGTGTGCGAAAGTTACGCTCAATTCTTCGAATGCCGACAATCCAAGCGTTCCAAATACGCAAGTGCTCATTCTTTTAAAAAATAGCCAAAATCCCTCATACGTCACGATGAAGTGGTGAGTTCAATTCAAAACGGTCGCTACATTTCCAAAAAGTACTTATGGGCCAAACACGGACACCGTGTGCAAAAGTTATGCTCAATTCTTCGAGCGCCGACAATCCAGGCGTTCCAACTTCGCAAGTGCTCATTCTTTCAAAAAATGGCCGAAATCCCTCATACGTCACGACGAAGTGGTGAGTTCAATCCAAAAGGGTCGCTGCATTTCCAAAAAGTACTTATGGTCCCAAAACGGACATCGTGTGCAAAAGTTACGCTCAATTCTTCGAATGCCGACAATCCAAGCGTTCGGAATACGCAAGTGCTCATTCTTTCAAAAAATAGCCGAAATCCCTCATACGTCACGACGAAGTGGTGAGTTCAATCGAAAACAGTCGCTACATTTCCAAAAAGTACTTGTGGGCCCAAAACCGACACCGTGTGCAAAATTTACGCTCAATTCTTCGAGCGCCGACAATCCAGGCGTTCCAAATACGCAAGTGCTCATTCTTTCAAAAATGGCCGAAATCCCTCGTACGTCACGAGAAAGTGGTGAGTTCAATCCAAAACGGTCGCTACATTTCCAAAAAGTACTTATGGGTCCAAAATGGATACCGTGTGCAAAAGTTGCGCTCAATTCTTCGAATGCTGAGAATCCAAGTGTTCCAAATACGTAAGTGCTCATTCTTTCGAAAAATGGCCGAAATCCCTCGTACGTCACGACGAAGTCGTGAGTTCAATCCAAAATGGTCGCTACATTTTCGAAAAGTACTTATGGGCCAAAAATGGACAACGTGTGCAAAAGTTACGCTCAATTCTTCTTACACCGACTCTCCAAGCGTTCCAAATATGCAAGTGCTCATTCTTTCGAAAAATAGCCGAAATCTCTCATACGTCACGATGAAGTGGTGAGTTCAGTCCAAAACAGTCGCTACATTTCCAAAAAGTACTTATGGGCAAAAAACGGACATCGTGTGCAAAAGTTACGCTCAATTCTTCAAATGCCGACAATCCAAGCGTTCCAAATACGCAAGTGCTCATTCTTTCACAAAATAGCCAAAATCCCCCATACGTCACGACGAAGTGGTGAGTTCAATTCAAAACGGTCGCTACATTTCCAAAAAGTACTTATGGGCCCAAAACGGACACAGTGGTGAGTTCAATCCAAAACGGTCGCTACATTTCCAAAAAGTACTTATGGGCCCAAAACGGACACCGTGTGCAAAAGTTACGCTAAATTCATCGAATGTCGACAATTCAAGCGTTCCAAATACGCAAGTGCTCATTCTTTCGAAAAATGGCAGAAATCCCTCATACGTCACGACGAAGTGGTGAGTTCAATCCATAACGGTCGCTACATTTCCAAAAAGTACTTATGGGCGCAAAAAGGACACCGTGTGCAAAAGTTACGCTCAATTCTTCGAATTCCGACAATCCAAGCGTTCTGAATACGCAAGTGCTCATTTTTTTCAAAAAATGGCCAAAATCCATCATACGTCACGACGAAGTGGTGAGTTCAATCCAAAATAGTCGCTACATTTCCAAAAAGTACTTATGGGCCCAAAACGGACAATGTGTGCAAGAGTTACGCTCAATTCTTCGAATGGCAACAATCCAAGAGTTCCAAATATGCAAGTGCTCATTCTTTCGAAAAATTGCTTAAATCCCTCATACGTCACAATGAATTGGTTAGTTCAATCCAAAACAGTCGCTACATTTCCAAAAAGTACTTGTGGGCCCATAATGGACATCGTGTGCAAAAGTTACGCTCAATTCTTCGAGGGCCGACAATCCTGGCGTTCCAAATACGCGAGTGCACATTCTTTCAAAAAATAGCCGAAATCCCTCATACTTCACGACGAAGTAGTGAGTTCAATCCAAAACAGTCGCTACATTTTCGAAAAGTACTTGCGGGCCCAAAACGGACACCGTGTGCGAAAGTTACGCTCAATTTTTCGAACGCTGACAATCCAAGCGCTCCAAATACATAAGTGCTCATTCTTTCGAAAAATGGCCGAAATCCCTCATATGTCACGACGAAGTGGTGAGTTCAATCCATAACGGTCGGAACATTTCCAAAAGTTACTTATGGGCCAAAAACGGACACTGTGTGCAAAAGTTATGCTCAATTCTTCGAATGCCGGCAATCCAAGCGTTCCAAATACCCAAGTGCTCATTCTTTCGAAAAATGGCCAAAATCCCTCATGTCACGATGAAATGGTGAGTTCAATCCATAACGGTCGCTGGCCCAAAAACGGACACCACGTGCAAAAGTTACGCTCAATTCTTCGAATGCCGACAATCCAAGCGTTCCAAATACGCAAGTGCTAATTCTTTAGAAAAATGGCCAAAATCCCTCATATGTAACGACGAAGTGGCGAGTTCAATCCATAACGGTCGCTACGTTTCCAAAAAGTACGTATGGGCCAAAAACGGACACCGTGTGCAAAAGTTACGCTAAATTCTTCGAATGCCGACAATCCAAGCGTTCCAAATACACAAGTGCTCATTCTTTCATAAAATAGCCAAAATCCCTCATACGTCACGACGAAGTGGTGAGTTCAATTCAAAACGGTCGCTACATTTCCAAAAAGTAATTATGGGCCAAACACGGACACCGTGTGCAAAAGTTACGCTCAATTCTTCGAGCGCCGACAATCCAGGCGTTCCAAATATGCAAGTGCTCATTCTTTCAAAAAATAGCTGAAATCCCTCATACGTCATGACGAAGTGGTGAGTTCAATCCAAAACGGTCGCCACATTTCCAAAAAGTACTTATTGGCCCAAAACGGACACCGTGTGCAAAAGTTACGCTCAATTCTTCGAATGCCGACAATCCGAGCGTTCCAAATACGTAAGTGCTCATTCTTTCGAAAAATGGCCGAAATCCATCATACGTCCCGACGAAGTGGTGAGTTCAATCCAAAACGGTCGCTACATTTCCAAAAAGTACTTATGGGCCCAAAACGGACAACGTGTGCAAGAGTTACGCTCAATTCTTCGAATGTCGACAATCCAAGCGTTCCAAATATGCAAGTGCGCATTCTTTCGAAAAATGGCTTAAATCCCTCGTACGTCATGACGAATTGGTGAGTTCAATCCAAAACGGTCACTACATTTACAAAAAGTACTTACAGGCCCAAAACGGACACCGTGTGCAAAATTTACGCTCAATTCTTCGAGCGCCGACAATCCAGGCGTTCGAAATACGCAAGTTCTCATTCTTTCAAAAATGGCCGAAATCCCTCGTACGTCACGAAGAAGTGGTGAGTTTAATCCAAAACGGTCGCTACATTTCCAAAAAGTACTTATGGGCCCAAAATAGACACCGCGTGCAAAAGTTACGTTCAATTCTTCGAGGGTCGACAATCCTGGCGTTCCAAATACGCAAGTGCTCATTCTTTTGAAAAATAGCTGAAATCCCTCATACGTCACGACGAAGTCGTGAGTTCAATCCAAAACGGTCACTACATTTCCGAAAGGTACTTATGGACCCAAAACGGACACCGTGTGCAAAAGTAACGCTCAATTCTTCGAACGCCGAGAATCCAAGCGTTCCAAATACGTAAGTGCTCATTCTTTTGAAAAATGGCCAAAATCCCTCATACGTCACGATGAAGTCATGAGTTCAATCCAAAACGGTCGCTACATTTTTGAAAAGTACTTATGGGCCAAAAATGGACAACGTGTGCAAAAGTTACGCTCAATTCATCTTACACCGACTCTCCAAGCGTTCCAAATATGCAAGTGCTCATTCTTTCAAAAAATAGCCAAAATCCCTCATACGTCACGACGAAGTGGTGAGTACAATCCAAAATAGCCGATACATTTCCAAAAACTACTTATGGGCAAAAAACGGACACCGGTGCAAAAGTTACGCTCAATTCTTCGAATGCCGACAATCCAAGCGTTCCAAATACGCAAGTGCTCATTCTTTCGAAAAATGGCCGAAATCCCTCATACGTCACGACGAAGTGGTGAGTTCAATCCAAAACGGTCGCTACACTTCCAAAAAGTACTTATGGGCCCAAAACGGACACTGTGTGCAAAAGTTACGTTCAATTCTTCGAATGCCGACAATCCAAGCGTTCCAAATAGGCAAGTGCTCATTCTTTCGAAAAATGGCCAAAATCCCACATATATCACGACGAAGTGGTGAGCTCAATCCATAACGGTCGCTACATTTCCAAAAAGTACTTATGGGACAAAAACGGACACCGTGTGCAAAAGTTACGCTCAATTCTTCGAATGCCGACAATCCAAGCGTTCCAAATACGCAAGTGCTCATTCTTTCGAAAAATGGCCGAAATCCCTCATACGTCACGACGAAGTGGTGAGTTCAATCCAAAACGGTCGCTACATTTCCAAAAAGTACTTATGGGACAAACACGGACACCGTGTGCAAAAGTTACGCTCAATTCATCGAATGCCGACAATCCAAGCGTTCCAAATACGCAAGTGCTCATTCTTTTGAATAGTGGCCGAAATCCGTCATACGTCATGACGAATTAGTGAGTTCAATCCAAAACGGTCGCCACATTTCTGAAAAGTACTTATGGGCCCAAAACGGACACCGTGTGCAGAAGTTACGCTAAATTTTTCGAACGCCGACAATCCAAGCGTTCCAAATATGCAAGTGCTCATTCTTTCGAATAATGGCCGAAATTCGTCATACGTCACGATGAAGTTGTGAGTTCAATCGAAAACGGTCGATACATTTCCAAAAAGTGCTTACGGGCCCAAAACGGACACCGTGTGCGAAAGTTACGCTCAATTTTTCGAATCCCGACAATCCAAGCGTTCCAAATACGTAAGTTCTCATTCTTTCAAAAAATGGCCAAAATCCCTCATATGTCACGACGAAGTGGTGAGTTCAATCCATAACGGTCGCTACATTTCCAAAAAAATACTTATGGGCCAAAAATGGGCACCGTGTGCAAAAATTTATGCTCAATTCTTTGAATGCCGACAATCCAAGCGTTCCAAATACGCAAGTGCTCATTCTTTCGAAAAATGGACGAAATACCTCATATGTCACGACGAAGTGGTGAGTTCAATCCAAAACGGTCGCTACATTTCCAAAAAGTACTTATGGGCCCAAAACGGACACCTTGTGCAAAAGTTACGCTCAATTCATCGAAGGCCGACAATCCAAGCGTTCCAAATATGTAAGTGCTCATTCTTTCGAAAAATGGCCGAAATCCCTCGTACGTCATGACGAAGTGGTGAGTTCAATCCAAAACGGTCGCTACATTTCCAAAAAGTACTTATCGGCCAAAAACGGACACCGTGTGCAATAGTTACGCTCAATTCTTCGAATGCCGACAATCCAAGCGTTCCAAATACGCAAGTGCTCATTCTTTCGAAAAATGGCCAAAATCCCTCCTACGTCATGACGAAGTGGTGAGTTCAATCCAAAACATTCGCTACATTTCCAAAAAGTACTTACGGGCCAAGAACGGACACCGTGTACAAAAGTTATGCTCAATTCTTCGAACGTCGACAATCCTAGCATTCCAAGTACGCAAGTGCTCATTCCTTCAAAAAATAGCCGAAATCCCTCATACATCACAACGAAGTGGTGAGTTCAATCCAAAACGGTCGCTACATTTTCGAAAAGTACTTATGGGCCCAAAACGGACACCGCATACAAAAGTTACGCTCAATTCTTCGAACGTCGACAATTCAAGCGTTCCAAATACGTAAGTGCTCATACTTTCGAAAAATGGCCGAAATATCTCATACTTCACGACGAAGTGGTGAGTTCAATCCAAAACGGTCGCTACATTTCCAAAAAAGTACTTATGGGCCAAAAACGGACACCGTGTGCAAAAGTTACGGTCAATTCTTTGAATGCCGACAATCCAAGCGTTCCAAATATGCAAGTGCTCATTCTTTCGAAAAATGGCCAAAATCCCTCATACGACATGATGAAGTAGTGAGTTCAATGCAAAACGGTCGCTACATTTTCAAAAAGTACTTATGGGCCCGAAACGGACACCGTGTGCAAAAGTTACGCTCAATTCTTCGATTGCCAACAATCCAAGCGTTCCAAATACGCAAGTGTTCATTCTCAAAAAAAATAGCTAAAATCCCACATACGTCACGATGAAGTGGTGAGTTCAATCCAAAATGGTCGCTCCATTTCTAGAAAGTGCTTATGGGCCCAAAACGGACAACGTGTGCAAAATTACGCTCAATTCTCGTTACACCGACTCTCCAAGTGTTCCAAATATGCAAGTGCTCATTCTTGAAAAAAATAGCTGAAATCCC
>NW_019252367.1:1073-1247 GCF_002742605.1 Olea europaea var. sylvestris | reverse complement strand
ATTTCTCAAAGGAATGGGCACTTGCATATTTGGAACGCTAGGATTGTCGGCGTACGAAGAATTGAGCGTGACTTTTGCAAACGACGTCTGTTTTAGGCACATAAGTACTTTTTGGAAATGTAGCGACCGTTTTGGATTGAACTCACCACTTCACCGTGACGTATGAGGGATTTC
>NW_019252367.1:0-915 GCF_002742605.1 Olea europaea var. sylvestris | reverse complement strand
TCTGTTTTGGGCCCATAAGTACTTTTTGGAAATGTAGCGACCGTTTTGGATTGAACTCACCACTTCATCGTGACGTACGAGGTATTTCGGCCATATTTCGAACGAATGAGCACTTGTATATTTAGAACGCTTGGAGAGTCGACGGACGAAGAATTGAGCGTAACTTTTGCACACGGTGTCCGTTTTAGGGCCATATGTACTTTTTGGAAATGTAGCGACCATTTTGGATTGAACTCACCATTTCATCATGACGTACGAAGGATTTCGGCCATTTTTCGAAAGAATGAGCACTTGCATTTTTAGAACGCTTGGATTGTCGGCGTACGAAGAATTGAGCGTAACTTTTGCACACGGAGTCCGTTTTGGGCCCATAAGAACTTTTTGGAAATGTAGCGACCATTTTGGATTGAACTCACCACTTCATCGTGATGTACGAGGGATTTCAACCATTTTTCGAAAGAATGAGCACTTGCATATTTGGAACGCTTGGATTGTCGGCGTACGAAGAATGGAGCGTGACTTTTGCTAACGGCGTCTGTTTTGGGCCCATAAGTACTTTTTGGAAATGTAGCGACCGTTTTGGATTGAATTCACCACTTCATCGTGACGTACGAGGGATTTTGGCAATTTTTCGAAAGAATGAGCACTTGCATATTTAGAACGCTTGGAGTGTCGACGGACGAAGAATTGAGCGTAACTTTTGCACACGGTGTCCATTTTGGGCCCATAAGTACTTTTTGGAAGTGTAGCGACCGTTTGGGATTGAACTCACCACTTCATTGTGACGTACAAGGGATTTTGCCCTTTTTTGAAAGAATGAGCGCTTTACATTTTTAGAACGCTTGGAGAGTCGGCGAATGAAGAATTGAGCGTAACTTTTGCACACGGTGTCCGTTTTGGGCCCATAAGTACTTT
>NW_019252366.1:299-1247 GCF_002742605.1 Olea europaea var. sylvestris | reverse complement strand
AAATCGCGCCGGGGGCAATTTCGTCATTTTTCACGACTGTGTCGAAATGGGTTAAAATTTGACAGGTAGATCGGAAAAAAAAATAGCGCCGTGGGCAATTTCGTCATTTTACGCGACTGTGTCGGAATGGGCATAAATTTGGCAGGTTAATCGGAAATAAAAACCGCGCCAAGGGCAATTTCGTCATTTTTCGCGAATGTGCCGAAATGGGCTAAAATTTGACTGGTCGATTGGAAATAAAAATCGCGTCGTGGGCAATTTCGTCATTTTTCGCGACTGTGCCGAAATGGGCTAAAATTTGACTGGTCGATTGGAAATAAAAATCGCGTCGTGGGCAATTTCGTCATTTTTCGCGACTGTGCCGAAATGGGCTAAAATTTGACTGGTCGATTGGAAATAAAAATCGCGTCGTGGGCAATTTCGTCATTTTTCGCGACTGTGCCGAAATGGGCTAAAATTTGACTGGTCGATTGGAAATAAAAATCGCGTCGTGGGCAATTTCGTCATTTTTCGCGACTGTGCCGAAATGGGCTAAAATTTGACTGGTCGATTGGAAATAAAAATCGCGTCGTGGGCAATTTCGTCATTTTTCGCGACTGTGCCGAAATGGGCTAAAATTTGACTGGTCGATTGGAAATAAAAATCGCGTCGTGGGCAATTTCGTCATTTTTCGCGACTGTGCCGAAATGGGCTAAAATTTGACTGGTCGATTGGAAATAAAAATCGCGTCGTGGGCAATTTCGAAATTTTTCGCGACTGTGCCGAAATTGGCTAAAATTTTTACTGGTTGATCGGAAATAAAAATCGCGCCGAGGGCAATTTCATCATTTTACGCGACTGTGTCTGAATGGGCTTAAATTTGGCAGGTTGTTCGGAAATAAAAATCGCGCCGGGGGCAATTTCGTCATTTTTCACGACTGTGTCGAAACGGGCTAAAATTCGACAGAT
>NW_019252366.1:0-175 GCF_002742605.1 Olea europaea var. sylvestris | reverse complement strand
GGAAACAAAAATCGCGCCGGGGGCAATTTCGTCATTTTTCGCGACTGTGCCGAAATGGGCTTAAATTTGACTGGTTGATCGGAAAAAAAATAGCGCCGGGGGCAATTTCGTCATTTTACCCGACTGTGTCGGAATAGACTTAAATTTGGCAGGTTGATCGGAAATAAAAATCGCG
>NW_019252365.1:0-1247 GCF_002742605.1 Olea europaea var. sylvestris | reverse complement strand
TCCTTGAGTAGCCCTTTCCAGAGACACCTGCTGATGACTCGATTAAAGAAGAGGTGGCTACTATAGTAAATGCAGTGATGATAGTAGTACTGCAATGTATGTGATACTTGCAACTATGTCACTGAGTTACAAAAGCAACTTGAGAGAATAGATATTAACACATAATTCTTCATTACAGAGAGTTTTATGATAATAATCATGTGTGGAAGGATATGAGACTTCCAAAACAACTATATCGGTGCAAAATGACAGAGTAATCTTCAATCGATGCTTAGACACTGAAGATGATTGACGTTGAGAAATGTCTCAATTGAGTTCAATTACAAACCATGAACTAAGTAGTGACTTGGTTCTGCAATCTCTGTCAGAGAAAGCTATTCATAACTAATTATGAATTTAACGTGAATAAGCTTGAATGCACAATTATTGAGTTGCTTAATATGCTTAAGACTGTTAAGCCCAACATCAAAGTTAGTAGTGGGCAAACCATTGTTTCTTTTAAAGATATTAAGAGGAAGTCTAAAGGGGCTTTGTGAAAGCACCCAATTGATTAAGACAGTATAAGCGAAAGGACAAATACCAGATCTAGTGACCCTTGGTTTCATTATAGAATGAAAAGTCATTGGAAGGAATATTGTATGGCTTACGTCTACATCACGAGTTTCTTAGGTATATGATACCAGGTGTAAATATCGTATTTATACAAATATGGAGAAACTAAAAAGAAGTAGACCACTGCGAAAGGGAGAAGTTGACATACACGTTGGAGATGAGCAAAGGTTGCTACATTACCTGTATGAATATACTTCTTACCATTGCCTTTTGGTTTAGTATTGAAATTAGAGAAATGTCGTTTTATGCCAACTATAGCTGGAACATTAAAATGAATTTCATGTTCGGACATGAACTATTTTAATGATAAGGACAATTGTTGTTCTTGTTATCTTGTTAAAGATCCTAATGGCTATAGTAAATTATAAAACGACATTTATATTTTTTAATACTAAAGATTCTATAATAAGTATAGAAATTATAAGGCATAAATACTATAATCTAATTATTACCAAAAATCTGGCATGACAGACTTTGTGTTTTAGATGAAATATAATTCCAAAATTACATAAAGATGTATACTTGGGCTTAATTCATTTTGACAAGTACAATTTATGCATGTCTGGCACAATAACCAAATCTTCTTTTGCTTGAAAAGAAGAAAGGTCAGCATAATTACTGGTCTAATGCATAGT
>NW_019252364.1:0-1247 GCF_002742605.1 Olea europaea var. sylvestris | reverse complement strand
TGTTGTCAAACGACCTCCCGGGCGATGATGAGAACCAATTTTATCAGTCGACATGAATGACTGAACGATAATTCAACATCGAAAAATGGATGAACCGACCAAACGTTGCTTTACCTATTGGACGGCTAATACTCATTGTGGCTTGTTGATTCCTTCCATTGGAAGTTAACCCTAGTCAAGCCTCCTTACCATATCCCGACTTACCTTATGTTGGCCACTTGACTTACTATATATATTGGCGTTTTCACCCTTGTTGAACCCGTCCAATGTTGAAGTCGTGAGAGCTAGAGAAACTGCCGTGCCCAGCCGTGTTCTTCTGCCTTCATCTTCTTCGTGATTTCTTCTCCACCCCAATTGCTTGAGTCTTTGTGAACCTTACCTGAGTGGTATCCATCCTAAGTGAGTGGATTAAATCAACAAAGCAAAGGAGGAAAGCAACCAAAGAGGAAGAGGCGCCGGCGGTATTGGTGATTCCAAAATTGATGTTGAATTCTGTTTTAATGGTTAACTGAGCCCAAAAATCACCGTGAGCAGCAAGAGGAAGGTCCTAACAACTGTTTTAAATCATCGCCCGGATTATTGGGTGTCAAAAAATCCAACATGAACTAAGGACAGATTAACTGCGAAAAGAATGTCACAGTCCAAGAAATAATTGTTATTTTACGTGAGATCATCTCTGATTGATAAAGGAGCGAGAACTTAGACTACATAACAATGAATCCTAGATTTAGCGGATTTAGGTATGAACATAATATCCTTCAGTCGTAATTTCCTTTCAAAATGTACTGAATTATAAGTTACTGGAAAAGTGATTATTATACGAAACTAAGCTTCTCTATATGTTTAAGGAGAATAATCATTAACATTTCAAACAATGAAACCGACCTAAGTGGTGTTACAAAAATTCTTCCTAACGACTCCAATATATTTCATGTTACTTAAAAATTGTTTCCTTTGTCTTCATAGAAGATTAAATACTTTCGATGAGAAGTATTTTTATCCCCAAGAGCGAATTGACACTATTTATGACTTCTAGAACACCCTACATATTCATCACGGCGAACTATTTGAATATGGTCATTGAAATGGATGTTTGTCAAACATCCTCTCTTGAACGAAACACTTTTCCTAACATCATATGTGACCCAAACTTGACTCTTCCAGTTGTTGCGTGGAATGGTCTTTTTCAAACCGAACTAAGGACAGATTCACTGCCAGAAAAGTGCCATAGTCCAAGATATAATTGT
>NW_019252363.1:856-1247 GCF_002742605.1 Olea europaea var. sylvestris | reverse complement strand
TCGAGAAAAATGACGGAATTGCCCCCGGCGTGATTTTTGTTTCCGATCAACAAGTCAAATTTTAGCCAATTCCGACACAGTCGTAAAAAATGACGAAATTACACCCGGCGCGATTTTTTTTCCCGATAAAACTTTTCAAATTTGAGCCCATTCCGACACAGTCTAGAAAAATGACGAAATTGCCGCCGGCACGATTTTAATTTCCGATCAACCTGCCAAATTTCGGCCAATTCCGACACAGTCGAAAAAAATACCGAAATTGCTCCGTCGCGATTTTTGTTTCCGATCAACCCGTAAAATTTGAGCTCATTCCGACACAGTCGAGAAAAATGAATAAATTGCCCCTGGCGCGATTTTTATTTCAGATCAAACTGCCAAATTTCAGCCAATT
>NW_019252363.1:0-809 GCF_002742605.1 Olea europaea var. sylvestris | reverse complement strand
GAAATTACACCCGGCGCGATTTTTTTTCCCGATAAACCTTTTCAAATTTGAGCCCATTCCGACACAGTCTAGAAAAATGACGAAATTAACCCCGGCGCGATTTTTATTTCAGTTCAAACTGCCAAATTTTAGCCAATTCTGACACAGTTGAGAAAAATGACGAAATTGCCCCCGGCGCGATTTTTGTCTCCGATCAACCTGTCAAATTTTAGTCAATTCCGACACAGTCGCGAAAAATGACGAAATTGCTCCGTCGCGATTTTTGTTTCCAATCAACTTGTCAAATTTAAGCCCATTCCGACACAGTCGAGAAAGATAACGAAATTGCCCCTAGGCGATTTTTATTTCAGATCAAACAGCCAAATTTCAGCCAATTCCGACACGGTCGAGAAAAATGACGAAATTGCCTCCGGTGCGGTTTTTGTTTCCGATCAACAAGTCGAATTTTAGCCAATTCCGACACAGTCGAGAAAAATGACGAAATTGCCCCCGGCGTGATTTTTGTTTCCGATCAGCCTGTCAAATTTGAGCCCATTCCGACACAGTCGAGAAAAATGACGAAATTGCCCCCGGCGTGATTTTTGTTTCCGATCAGCCTGTCAAATTTGAGCCCATTCCGACACAGTCGAGAAAAATGACGAAATTACCCCCGGTGCGATTTTTATTTCAGATCAAACTGCCAAATTTCGGCCAATTCCGACTCAGTTGAGAAAAATGACGAAATTACCCCCCGCGCGATTTTTATTTCCGATCAAATTGCCAAATTTCAGCCAATTCCGATACAGTCGAGAAAAATGCCGAAATTGCCC
>NW_019252362.1:0-1247 GCF_002742605.1 Olea europaea var. sylvestris | reverse complement strand
AAGGCTCAGCTTTCTAGATGTATTTTCTAGGTACCATCAAATTTTAATGGCCAAGTTCGATCAGTAGAAGACGTCATTTATCAAAAACTTTGGTACATACTATTACACAGCCATGCCATTCAGTTTAAAAAATACCGGGGCAACTTATTAGAGGATGGTGAACAAAGTCTTCCGTAGGTTGATCGGGGATGTTGTAGAGGCCAATGTTGATGACATGGTGGTCAAGAGTGTCAAGGCTGATGACCATGTGGCAAGTTTGTAGAAAGTGTTCGATGTTGCCCGACAAAACATATTGAGGTTCAATCAGAGAAGTGTGTTTTTGGTACTGTAGGAGGAAAATTCCTAGGCTTCATGATCACGTAAAGGGGCATCGAAGTGAACCTAGACAAAATTCAGGCAATACTGGAAATGAAAAGCCCCACCAGTAGGAAGGAGGTCCAGAGACTAACAGGGCGGGTAGTCGCTTTAAATCGTTTCATGAGCCGGGCGACGGATAAATGCTACCACTTCTTCAAGGCTATAGAGGGTTCCTCCAATTTTGAGTGGACCCAGGAATGTGAAGAGCCATTTAGGTACCTGAAGCAGTCATTACAAGAGCCCCTAATCTTGACCAGTCCATGCCTTGGGGATGTGTTATGACTCTACTTGGTAGTCTCACCACGGCCAGTTAGCGCGGTACTGGTGAAAGAATTCTCAAAGGTGCAAAAATCGGTCTACTATGTGAGCCAAGTATTGAGGGGCACGGAGGTAAGATACAGCCTTGTTAAGCAGCTAGTGTTTGCATTAATTCTCGCGGTTAAAAATCTGAGACCATACTTTCAATCTCACACGGTACAAGTAATGACCGACCAACCTATCAAGCAGATCCTACATCGACCATAAACCTCCGGGAGGTTGTTGAAATGGGCAATTGAGTTAAGTGAGTTTGATATTGAGTTTAGGCCAAGGACGGCTATTAAGGCGCAGGCTCTAGCAAACTTCATCACTGAGCTCACCATTCCGTCCGAGCACCCGCTAGGGGAACAAGCAGATTGAAAAACTTTTGTGGACAGATCTTCGAACGATGAGGGATCCGGGGCGGGGATCATAAAATGGTGAAGAGTTGAAATACTCTTTGCGTTTCGAATTTCCAGCCATAAATAATGATGATGAGTACGAGGCGGCGATCACGAGTTTAGGACTGGCAGCCAGACTTGGGATAACTTCAGTAGAAATTTGCAGTGATTCTTAGTTAATAGTCGGGCAAG
>NW_019252361.1:711-1247 GCF_002742605.1 Olea europaea var. sylvestris | reverse complement strand
TTGGCCAAAATTTGATTGGTTGATCGGAAACAAAAATCGCGCCGGAGGGAATTTCGTCATTTTTCTCGACTGTGTCGGAATTGCCTGAAATTTGATAGGTTTATCGGGGACAAAAATCGCGCTGGGTGTAATTTCGTCATTTTTCGCGACAGTGTCGGAATTGGCTGAAATTTGACTTGTTGATCGGAAACAAAAATCGCGCCGGGGGCAAATTCGTCATTTTTCTCGATTGTGTCAGAATTGGCTGAAATTTGGCAGTTTGATCTGAAATAAAAGTCGCGCCGGGGGCAATTTCTACATTTTTCTCGACTGTGTCGGATTGGGCTCAAATTTGACAGGTTGATCGGGAAGAAAAATCGCGCCGGGTGTAATTTCATCATTTTTCGCGACTGTGTCGGAATTGGCCAAAATTTGATTGGTTGATCGGAAACAAAAATCGCGCCGGGGGCAATTTTCATCATTTTTCTCGACGGTGTCGGAATTGGCTGAAATTTTGCAGTTTGATCGGAAATAAAAATAGCGCCGACGGCAATTTA
>NW_019252361.1:345-682 GCF_002742605.1 Olea europaea var. sylvestris | reverse complement strand
TCTCGACTGTGTCGGAATGGGCTCAAATTTGATAGGTTGATCGGGAACAAAAATCGCGCCGGGTGTAATTTCGTCATTTTTCGTGACTGTGTCGGAATTGACTAAAATTTGTCTTGTTGATCGGAAACAAAAACCGCGCCGGGGGTAATTTCGTCGTTTTTCTCGACTATGTCGGAATTGGCTGAAATTTGGCAGTTTGATCGGAAATAAAAATCGCGCCGGCGGCAATTTCGTCATTTTTCGCGACCGTGTCGGAATTGGCTAATATTTGATAGGTTGATCGGAAACAAAAATCGTGCCGGGGGCAATTTCGTCATTTTTCTCGACCGTGTCGGAT
>NW_019252361.1:0-242 GCF_002742605.1 Olea europaea var. sylvestris | reverse complement strand
CCGCGCCGGGTGTAATTTCGTCATTTTTCGCGACTGTGTCGGAATTGGCCAAAATTTGATTGGTTGATCGGAAACAAGAATCGCGCCGGGGGCAATTTACGTCATTTTTCTCGACGGTGTCGGAATTGGCTGAAATTTTGCAGTTTGATCGGAAATGATAATTTAGTCATTTTTCTCGACTGTGTCGGAATGGGCTCAAATTTGACAGGTTGATCGGGAACAAAAATTGCGCCGGGTGTAAT
>NW_019252360.1:0-1247 GCF_002742605.1 Olea europaea var. sylvestris | reverse complement strand
CGCGAAAAATGACGAAATTGCCCCTAGCGCGATTTTTGTTCCCGATCAACCTGTCAAATTTGAGCCCATTCCGACTCGATCGCGAAAAATCACGAAATTGCCCCCGACCCGATTTTTGTTTCCGATCAACTGTCAAATTTGAGCCCATTCCGACACCTTCGCGAAAACTGACGAAATAGCCCCCGACGAGATTTTTGTTCCCAGTCAACCTGTCAAATTTGAGCCCATTCCGACTTCGTTGTGAAAAATGACGAAATCCCCCCGGATCGATTTTTGTCTCCCCGACTTCGTCGCGAAAAATGACGGAAATCCCCCGGATCGATTTTTGTTTCCGATCAACCAGTCAAATTTGAGCCCATTCCGACACCTTCGCAAAAATGACGAAATTGCCCCTGGCGTGGTTTTTGTTTCCGATCAACCTGTCAAATTTGAGCCCATTCCGGCTCCGTCACGAAAAATGACGAAATTGCTCCCGGCGCGATTTTTGTTTACGATCCACTTGTCAAATTTGAGCCCAATCCGACACCGTCGCAAAAAATGACGAAATTGCCCCAGGCGCGATTTTTGTTTCCATCAACCTGTCAAATTTGTGCCCATTCTGACACCGTCGCGAAAAATGACGAAATTGCCCTGGCGCGATTTTTGATCCCGATCAACCTGTCAAATTTGAGCCCATTTCGACTCCGTCGGGAAAAATGACGAAATTGCCCCTGGCGCGATTTTTGATCCCGATCAACCTGTCAAATTTGAGCCCATTTCGACTCCGTCGGGAAAAATGACGAAATTGCCCCTGGCGCGATTTTTGATCCCGATCAACCTGTCAAATTTGAGCCCATTTCGACTCCGTCGGGAAAAATGACGAAATTGCCCCTGGCGCGATTTTTGATCCCGATCAACCTGTCAAATTTGAGCCCATTTCGACTCCGTCGGGAAAAATGACGAAATTGCCCCTGGCGCGATTTTTGATCCCGATCAACCTGTCAAATTTGAGCCCATTTCGACTCCGTCGGGAAAAATGACGAAATTGCCCCTGGCGCGATTTTTGATCCCGATCAACCTGTCAAATTTGAGCCCATTCCGACTCTGTCGCGAAAAATGACGAAATTGCCCCGGAGCGATTTTTATTTCCGATCAACCTGTCAAATTTTAACCCATTCCAACATTGTCGCGAAAAATGACGAAATTATTCCCGGCGCGATTTTTGTTTACGATCAATCTGTCAAATTTGAGCCCAACCCGACCCCGTC
>NW_019252359.1:0-1247 GCF_002742605.1 Olea europaea var. sylvestris | reverse complement strand
GACACCGTCGCGAAAAATGACGAAATTGCCCCCGGCGCGATTTTTATTTCCGATCAACTTGCCAAATTTAAGCCCATTCAGACGCAGTCGTGAAAAATGACGAAACTGCCCTCGGCGCGATTTTTATATCCGATCAACCTGCCAAATTTATGCCCATTCCGACACAGTCGCTAAAAATGACGAAATTCCCCCGGCGCGATTTTTGTTTCCGATCTATCTGTCAAATTTTAGCCCATTCCGACACAGTCGCGAAAAATGACGAAATTGCCCCGGCACGGTTTTTGTTTCCGATGTACCTGTCAAATTTTAGCCCACTCTGACACAGTCGCGAAAAATGACGAAATTGCCCCCGGCGCGATTTTTAATTCCGATCGACCTGCCAAATTTAAGCCCTTTCCGACACAGTCACGTAAAATGACGAAATTGCCCCCGACGCGAAATTTATTTCCGATGAACCAGTAAAATTTTAGCCCATTTCGACACAGTCGCGAAAAATGACGAAATTGCCCTCGGTGTGATTTTTATTTCCGATCAAGCTGCCAAATTTAAGCCCATTCCGACACAGTCGCGAAAAATGACGAAATTGCCCCCGGCGCGATTTTTAATTCCGATCGACCTGCCAAATTTAAGCCCTTTCCGACACAGTCACGTAAAATGACGAAATTGCCCCCGACGCGAATTTTATTTCCGATGAACCAGTCAAATTTTAGCCCATTTCAAAACAGTCGCGAAAAATGACAAAAATGCCCCCGGCGCGATTTTTATTTCCGATTAACCTGCCAAATTTAAGCCCATTCCGACACAGTCGCGTAAAATGACAAAATTGCCCCCGGCGAGATTTTTATTTCCGATCAACCACTCAAATTTTAGCCCATTTCGACACAGTTGCGAAAAATGGCGAAATTGCACCTGGCGCGATTTTTATTTCCGATCAACCTGCCAAATTTAAGCCCATTCCGACACAGTCGCGAAAAATGACGAAATTGCCCCGGCACGGTTTTTGTTTCCGATCTACCTGTCAAATTTTAGCCCATTCCGACACAGTCGCGAAAAATGACGAAATTGCCCCCGGCGCGATTTTTATTTCCGATCAACTTACGAAATTTAAGCCCATTCCGACACAGTCGCGTAAAATGACGAAATTTCCTCCAGCGCGATTTTTAATTCCGATCAACCAGTCAAATTTTATCCCATTTCGACACAGTCGCGAAAAATGACGAAATTACCCCCGGCGCGATTTTTATTTC
>NW_019252358.1:0-1247 GCF_002742605.1 Olea europaea var. sylvestris | reverse complement strand
AAAAGTGGTTTTTGATTTCATGATAACTTTTGGATTGTTCATTTTTGGCCGATTGTTAGTCTAATTCAATTGGAATCGAGCCAATGAAAAGTTGGTTTTGATTTCATGATAACTCTGGCTTTGTTCGTTTTTTGGCGAATTGTTCGTCAAATTCGATTGGAATCGAGCCCAGGAAAAGTGGCGTTTGATTTCATGATAACTTCGTGCTTGTTTGTGTTTGGAGAATTAGTCTGATTCGACAAGAATCGAGCCAATGAAAAGTGGGTTTTAATTTCATGATAACTTCAGGTTTGTTCGTTTTAGGCGAATTGCTACTCTAATTTGATTGGAATCGAGCTAATGAATAGTTGGTTTTGATTTCATGATAACTACGGGTTTGTTCATTTTTGACGAATTGCTAGTCTAATTCGATTCGAATCGACCCCATGAAAAGTGGCTTTTGATTTCATGATAACTTCGGGCTTGTTCGTTTTTCGCGAATTGCTAGTCTAATTCGATCGGAACCGGGCCTATGAAACGTTGTTTTTGATTTCGTGGTTTCGTGGTTACTTCTGGTTTATTCTTTTTTGGCGAATTGCTAGTCCAATTTGATTGGAATCGAGCCATTGAAAAGTGTCCTTTGATTTCATGGTTACTTCGAGTTTGTTCATTTTTGGCGAATTGTTAGTCTAATTCGATTAGAATCGAGCCAATGAAAAGTTGTTTTTTATTTCCTAACAACTTCGGATATTTTCGTTTTTAGAGAATTGTAAGTGTAATTCGATTGGAATCGGGCCAACGAAAAGTGGATTTTGATTTCATGAGAACTTCAGATTTGTTCATTTTTGGTGAATTGCTAGTCTAATTTGATTGAAATCGAGCCAATGAAATGTGGTTTTTTATTTCATGATGACTTTGTGTTTTTTCTTTTTGGCGAATTGCTATTCTTATTCGATTAGAAGTGATCCAATGAAAAGTGGGTTTTGATTTCATGATAAAACCAGGTTTGTTCATTTTTGGCAAATTCCTAGTCTAATTAGATTGGAATTGAGCCAATGAAAAGTGGTCTTTGGTTTCATGATAACTTCGGGTTTATTCGTTTTTGGCGAATTGCTAGTCTAATTCATTTAGAATCTAGCCAATGAAAAGTCTTTTTTGATTTCATGACGACTTCGGGTTTGTTCATTTTTGGCAAATTGCTAGTCTAATTCGATTGGAATTGAGCAAATCAAAAGTGGCTTTTGATTTCATGGTTACTTCTGGTTTGT
>NW_019252357.1:90429-93614 GCF_002742605.1 Olea europaea var. sylvestris | reverse complement strand
GACACAGAAAGAAGTTTGACGATTTGTCTCGAACATTCGAATCTCAATTTCGGCTTAATGACGACGAGGAACTTTTGATTTCTGTGAACATGAACTTCACCGTTCACCGTGGAAAACCACCTGTTGAACGAGACAATAAGGGGAAGGACAAGGCATAGTGTAGTTGGCTAAGTCATGTAATATGTCTTTTTTTCTTGTGATGTAGTCTTTTCTGTAATATGTATTTTTTTTGGTGATGTAGACTTTGGAAGCATTGTTCTGATAGAAATCTATCTGTGGTGTAATGGAAAATTCCAGACTTCTGTTGTTATTTCAGTAGTTATTAATATGCATAGTTGAATCTCATTTAATGTGCATCCACAGGTATACTGTTTCACATGAGTTTTGAACGAGCCATAACGGCCTTTATTAATCGCCGTAAATTGGAAGGCAAACTCATCATAAAAGCAAAACCATTCGACACTTGAAACATAAGTTAATGCACAAATTAAAATCAAAGCTTTCATTACGCAAAATTGAAAGATCCCTTACAATTAAGTCACATTCAATAGTTCAAACATGACAGGGAACAATTACAAAAGTGGATAATTTGCAAAAGTCATTGTAATAACATTGTGATCGATCTTTACAAAAGTCACCGTAATTACAAAAGTAGATACTTTACAAAAGTCACTGTCATTACATTCGAGTTATCAGTTTTCTGAAAAATGGCTTGGGACGTGCACAAGAAAAGGCAATGGGTTAAAGGTTGGACTATTGAACTGGGTCGAACCAGATGCCTCCTAAAGTGGCATTCCAGCCTGGCTGTGGATAGATATTTTAGTCTGCAACAAAGTGTCTAGCAATCAATCAAGAAGCCCATAACAAAAATAATAAAAAACCACATCAATTAAAAACGAACAATATACCGTCAAATTGGGGATATTACTATGCTTCAGTATCAGACTCTTTCCTTTTGTTTGGTTCGATCGTGCCTACATGTGCACCATAATCACCGGCAATTACTATACAACAGAAAGTGAATACAAGAGTGACATTAGAATATACCTTTGATTATACAATCTCGCCTCCAACGGGCCTTTTCTCCATTTAGTCCTGGGTGCTCCCTTCCTCTTCGATGCTTTCGGATCCCTTACAATCCCGTTTCCTATTTTTTCAGATGGAATACACTACGAAATGTTATTACTACTGAACTTTGTTGAACTGAGTTTTTTCTTCCCAGGTTGTATGCAATCCATGATCACACCAAACTTCCCTTCATTGTCTGCTGCAAGGTTTGCCACCTTTGCAAACGAATGACACATGTCGTCATACCTCATCTGTGCTGGAGTGGTAACCAAACCATTGTAGTGAACGTGCGACCCTCGT
The DNA here is from genome assembly GCF_002742605.1 of Olea europaea var. sylvestris. NCBI lineage: Eukaryota > Viridiplantae > Streptophyta > Magnoliopsida > Lamiales > Oleaceae > Olea > Olea europaea. Next base: position 92,246 of record NW_019252357.1, on the reverse strand, counting down.
GTGTGCCCCGGTAACATTTTTCCTCCACCTCCGCAAAATGTACCAATCCGGCATGACAGTAAAGTCATTACGCATCAAAACTGCAATCGCATGCCTACACAATATTCCCCAGAACTCGAACAAGTGACAATTGCAATTTACTTCACATTTCTCTCTACTAAACCACACCAAAAATATTGTTTTCTTTCATCGCTCGCCACAGACTACGTCTTTACGTACTTCATACTTCATCCCCATATATATCTCTACTGCAAATATGAGATCGCAATACATCTTTCCCGTAAACTCAGATTGAACCTCTATGAACTTCGAAATGGTATAGTATGACTGATATTGCTTCTCAATTTTGTATGATGTTGCACACGGTAAGACTTAAGAGAATGACTTAAAATCAGCAATAAACTCATTTTTAACCTTATTCCGTAGTGCTCGTTCGTACTGCTCGACAAACTGTTTCAATGATGTCTTTGCATGTACATAACCATCGAAGAAGGCATTCATACTTTTACTTCTTTGTGTCGTTAACATACTAGCGCAAAAGGTTGTTCTCGGGAAATAGGGCACCCAACGAACTCTGTTCTCGTACAATTCGGACAACCAAACGTTATCATGCAACTTATACATTTTGATCATATCTCTCCAACTTTCCTCAAATTCTTCAATAGACTGTGAATCATAAACCAGTACATGTATAGTTGAAAATATCGAAGCTTTATCCACGTGGTATCCAAATTTTTCTGGCAACTTCTTCAAAATATGCCACAAACACCACCTATGTTTTGTATTTGGGAAAATTATTTCAATTGCATTTTGCATAACTCTATCTTGATCTGTAATTATTTCATGCGGAGCTTTCCCACCCATGCACTTAAGCCATGTCCTGAACAACCAAACAAACCGCAACCCAACAAAGTCGATTGCTCATGATGATTAACGCCAACATACGTGGCGAAGGGCATGCCATACTTATTCGTAAGATAAGTTGTATCGAACGTAATGACATCCCCGAACTCTTTATATGCTTGCTTACACCGGTTGTCTACCTAGAAGACATTCTTCAACCGTGAATCATCATCCAAGTCAATACTAAAGAAAAATCCCGAGCATTGTGCTTGCATTTCAGAAAAGTAAGACTGTATTGCAGCTGCATCACCCTCACCAAGTCTAAGTCGTCTCACTTGTTTAATGTAGTTACGGCAATCCTTTTCAACACACGTCATATTCTCGTAACCACCTGCTTCAATGACTGCAGAGTTAAAACTTTTATGCAACGGTATTCTTGCTATGTCATTCACTTCAAGCCTCCATTTCAAATGGGCACTCAACACTCGGTTGTACCGATATAACCTCGACTTAGTAGGACTTGTCTCATGGTTGTGTTCGAGGTGGACAGTGTTAAGTTTCTAGTAACCATGGATATCTAAAGATGCAAATGTTCTAACTTTACAGCCCATCTAAATTGTTGGCTGCGGTTTCAGAGAAGTGCTTGAATTACTGCTTTTTAGTCCCTCACGACTGCATGTGAACGTGACAAATTTCAAAACCCCAGCATCATCCCTCGATGAAGTCCTTTTCCTAATCAGAAAACCCACGGCATAAGCATATCTCGCATAAAACTCATATACTTCTTTTTCATCTTTGAACTTCACGCTAACCTCAAGCGTAGTCAAACTATCTCCTCCTTCCGTGTTACCTTCCACAACATTCACATTGTCCTCCTGACATTATCATTTTCGAATTCTGTGTACAAAATTTCTTCCATATTCTCTTCACCTGCGAAACATGGACACATCCATTATTTACGCATTCAAAATGCT
>NW_019252357.1:58234-89401 GCF_002742605.1 Olea europaea var. sylvestris | reverse complement strand
GTGCTCGTGCACATGACAGATGCTTGTCAATGTCTGTGTTTTGTTTATGTATTTGCATACATATACTTATGTATACTTACATATAGGTATGTGTTTATATGCCTGTAAGTGCAGCTTTATGTGTGTTTAATTTTGGGGGGATTAGTGATTGCACCATCTCTAAATTTGACCTGTATTATTGAATGATTGAAGATTTCATTTGCGGCAAAAGAGATTGATTTGTTAGAATGGAAAGGCGACATACTTGCAGTAGGCACAACAGAGACGGACATGACCAAGGATGAGAATTTAAAGTTCAAGAGTTTAATCCTGCAAAAGCTAGATTCTCAATTAGGTGGTTTGTTGTCTGAAGCATCATCAGAGGAGGATTTTACTGGAAAGGCTGGACAGTCAACTGTTCTTAGGCTGCCCAATCTTGGATTGAAAACGGTATGTCTAATTAGTCTTGGATCAGCGACATCAGCAACTGATGCATATCGCAGTCTTGGTGAGGCTGTTTCTGCAGCAGCTAAGTCTCCTCAGGCAAGTAATGTTGCCATCACACTTGCTGCTTCTGGAGAGCTTACTACAGAATCAAAGCTAAGCTTTGCTTCAGCCATAGCTACTGGTACTTTTCTTAGATTACTTCTTTTTCATTTGACCACAACATCAGTTTGTTGCTACTTCATTAAATTAATATTGGGGGAATGTCTCAAATGCCAAAGGAGCTGTACTGGGGACTTATGAAGACAACAGATTCAAGCAGAGTCGAAGAAACAGGGTCTCAAATCAGTGGATATTCTTGGTCTTGGCACTGGATGTGAAATAGAAAAGAAACTCAAATATGCAGAAGAGATTTGTTCTGGGATAATTTTTGGAAAAGAGCTAGTAAATGCATCTGCTAATGTACTCACCCCTGGTTAGTTATCTTTCTTATTGTCCTATTTCTTTTTTTGATTACTTTACGTTACTAGTGAAAGAGTAATTATCGCGGAAAGTTGTTTGGGTATAATCAAGGTGGGATCATTTTTCCTATGACCTTTTAAATTGTACATTTCTTTATTGCCTCAGTCTCTTCACGGGGTAAAATATGCGTTATCTTGTTATTTTGGTTAATTGGATATGTTAGGCAGAAGAGGCCAAAAGGATTGCTTCTGAGCACGGTGATGTTCTTTCTGCAACAATCTTGGATGTAGAGCAATGCAAAGAATTAAAAATGGGTTCTTATCTCGGTGTTGCAGCAGCATCTGCTAATCCTCCTCATTTTATCCACTTATGTTACAGGCCTCCATGGGGAGCAGTCAAAACCAAGCTGGCCTTAGTTGGAAAGGGGTTGACGTTTGACAGGTGAATAAAAATGTATTACCAAATACTTACATTTTAAGGGATGCCTTCTGAAATCTGGTTGAAATGAAATACATTTATTTCGTTTCATGGGGGTCCTCAGTAGTGCAAAATCTTCTGAAATTTTCCTCTTTTATGTTCCTGTGGTGGCTACAATATCAAGACAGGACCAGGTTGTTCCATTGAGCTCATGAAATTAGACATGGGAGGTTCAGTAGCCATATTGGGTGCAGCAAAGGCTCTTGGTCAAATTAAGCCAGCTGGAGTAGAGGTGACTCATTTCTTTTTCTTGTTATTGTTTCAAGAACGACGTGCTGGTTATGGACTCGATTCATTTTCACATTATGGTCGTCTTATTCTCGTTTCATCCCACTGTACTGTTAGTTAAAATATCTATTAATCATGTCTCAGTTAACATATTTAGAGATTGATCGGAAAACCTGGTAATGAGTGATATTTATGCAGGTTCATTTCATTGTTGCAGCTTGTGAAAATATGATAAGTGGAACAGGTATGAGACCCGGAGATGTTATTACAGCATCAAATGGAAAGACAATTGAGGTAATTTCTTCATTTTGCTATAGGATAATCCTGTGTGATTAATTCTTAGTTAATTTTGTGAATATTTTCTTTTGAATGTTCATGCTCTCAATTGCAAAAGGTAAAACTCTTCGCTTAGTTTTTCTCTTTAATGTATTGTGCTACACAATATTTATTCTCACAACTCATATTAGATGATCTGTAATGAGACTGGATGTTATGAGGTTTAAATTTTCTGCATATTTTTTTTAAAACATTCATTCTATTGATAAAAATGAAAATGTAACAAAATCTTTCTTCTCAGTTTTTTTATACATTTTTTTATCCTCGCAACTGAAATTAGATGTATCTGCACAATGAATCTGGATTTGGTTTCAACATGCAGGTAGAATTTAAAGTTTTAACTTTTAACATTCAGTTTAATATTGTTGAACAATCCTGTCATCTGGCAGAAGCTCTTACGTGTTACTCAGTCAATGTCTGCGTTGCATGTAAATTTCTATGCTCTTACATCTTTTTTAAAGCACACCCCTTTCCTTTTCCGCTTTGTGTTCCTCATTTGCAATTCCCCCTGTTCATGACATTTCCACCAAGTAGAATGGAAAAAAAACAGAAAGTTAGGATCTCTTTACTCCATTTATAACTATCCTTGCAGTTATTAGGATTCTTTTTTGTATATATATGATGCTTTTTTTTGACACGTGCTGGGATGTGTGTGCAATAAATCTTTTAACCAATCGCTAGAGAAGATGTTTACATCGGCATTTGGCGTTTAAATACTTAGGAATATTTCATTGTGCATGTTAACACTTTATGTTACGAAGAACTATGTTACCCCATTGTATCAATGAAAATTGTTCGGAAAAAATGCTTTTATTATGTTTGGATATCTCAAATTCGAAGATTTAATGAATTTGCACTAACACCTGTCCTTAAAACATTTCTATAATTCATCCTGAGCCAGTTATGCTACTATATAGTTTTTCGGATTCCAGTGTTAAGTTCTGTTATGACCTGTCTTCTTTAATAGTTTGGCATTGTATCTCCCATTAATTGTAGAATGATGTACTAGACAGAAGTTGCTTTATTGTTGCATGTGGTATGGTTTTAATTGCACGTCTATCTGATAATTAAAAAGCTGACTTAGAGGATGTTTGGTGGGGATTAAAATTAGATTTTTTAGTAGATTGCGATAGAAGTTTTTGAAATGTGTTGTTGAAAAATTGTGAGACCAATGAAAAATGTGGTTAATATTTAACTTTGACTTATATTAAAATCATATTTTAATCCTAACCAAACAGGCTCTTAGACTAAAATTTTCTGATAAGTGAATAAATTTCAAAATAAATAATTCTATTCGTGGTATAAGTTGGAAATAACTAAGTATTTACTTTGTCACTAAGGTAAGACTTACTTCCAAAAGGTAACTTTTTTTTACTTGGAAGTAAGAAAAAAGTAGGTTATTCAAACATGTTTAGAGGCTAAATGTTACTTTTACTTTCTTTTTTAAGTTTAGCCAACGTGCTTTTAGTATTTTGTAAGGTACTTACGCTTTGGTTAGTTCTTTAACCATGTCAATGTCTTACTCGACAAACAAGTTTAAAAGAGTCAAAACTTTGATCTTCAAATACGTTTCACTATCGCTCCATCGCATAATAACTGTTGCAATTTCATCAAAAAGTTGTCCCATTAGGATCTTGCCTTTTCATTTAAAGCAAGCTTTCCACATATATTCAAACAACGATTTTAAAATTTATGGGACCCACTTAAGTTCAAGATATACTTGAAACAATCAATTCAATCACCTTCAGAAGCTTGGTCTGTCTCAATATGCCTTTTGTTATATTTATGAGTTTATCTCACTTATTAAGTTACTAATTTTTTTTTTTTTTTGGCACTGATCATGCTTTAGGTAAACAATATTGACGCTGAAGAAAGACTTACAGTTGCAGATGCTTTGGTATATGCTTGCAACCAAGGAGTGGATAAAGTACACTTACATGCCTTTACTTTTGCATCTCTTTGGAAAACACCATTTTTATGGGTTTTATTCTCTCATCAGTTGTCCATGTATTTCGTTTTCTGGAACGAGTACCTAAAACGCACGAGATATATGATACACAAATTTAAAACCTTTGAATAAGTCATGACACTAAAATTTTAGGGTTCACTTTGGATTTTGATATGTGTTTTTAATCATTTGCAGATCGTTGATTTGGCCACATTGACTGGGGCTTGTTTGTTGCTCTTGGGCCCTCTATTGCTGGTATGTAATTTATAAATCTTATTTGTCCTGTATTCTTTGAGAACCACCTCCGATCCAATAGATTTTTTGGCTTCTTTTCAATTTGAAATTCATAAAATGTTCTTAACATGGAGATTCGTTGTGAAGATCCTTGCACTGGCTTATTCTTGATATAAAAAATCAGGTGTTTTTACACCCAGTGATGACCTGGCAAATGAGGTATTTGCAGCTTCAGAGGTTAGTGGGGAAAAACTTTGGTGGATGCCCCTGGAGGAAAGTTATTGGGAGTCCATGAAATCTGGATTGGCTGATATGGTGAACACCGATGGTCGCCAAGGTGGTTCCATCACTGCAGCTCTTTCCTTGAAGCAGGTATAGCTTCCTCCGCACCCCTTATTCCATGCTGAAGATTAAGTTTGTTTTACGTTTTAAGCTTTTTACATACAATTTGAAAAAGAACTATGGAATTGCAATTCTCGAACAAGCAATCGAAAAGATTCTGGAGCATCCTCCATTTTAGTTGTTACGATAATTGCCTAAGTTGTAGTTTTGAACAATTCTTATAGCAAGTCGATTTCAAATCTAGAATATTGGCTATTCCGAAAAGAATTTCAAAATTTAACCAATGGGCTTCTTTTTCTGATGGCAAAAAATAATAAAATAAAAAAATCTTGTTATGTTCCTTTTAATCAGAGGAAATCACTTGATTGAATATGGAAAAATTGGGTGCTGCCATGTAGCTTAATATCAGCTATGTTCATGAGTTGAAGATGCATGGGTCATTAGTGGGAGTTTAGTTTGTGCATGGGCGTGGGTTACTTAAGTGTCGCAACAACTGATACTCATTTGGAGATGTTTGCAAATTTGACCAATTGAGGCAGGTGATTTTTTTAGTTGGCAAACTAACACTCCAAATGGTGAAAGAATCGCCCCCTCTCCATGTCTACTGGATCTGTTCTTGGGGATAAGGAAATTTTTTATGGATCATTGGACATTTTAGTTCATCTGAAGGTCTAGATATGATTGCATAGATTCTCTTCTTGTCTTTCCTTAAATTACATTTTTCCCTTCCCCTAGTTTTCTACTAAATTCTGCATTTTTATTTCATGAATTTGAACCTCTGCACTTCATGAAAACAGATTTTCTTCCGAATTTCTTAGAAAAATTTATTAGACAATACGTGTTATATTCCAAAGTTATCCCAGTTCTAGCCTCTATAAATGCTGTATACCATAAGAATTTGTTTGTAAGGTGGACTATACAATACTAGGCACTATTAAGGAAGAAAAAAATGTTAAATCTAGTCTATTGTATTGCGTACCAAAGATGTTCTAAAAGTTCTCTAAATGTATACCTTACAACGCTTTGTGTTTGTGGGGTGGGGGGCCCTAATAAAGTGAAACCCAAATGAGCTCCGACTAATAATAGATTAAGAAACGAAAGCACGTGTTTGAGACTATAAGTTGTTCCCTAGTCTGTCTCAGTGAAGGCACCTGACATGTAACTCCGTACATGCAGTTTGTTTATGAGAAGGTCCAGTGGATGCACATTGACATGGCTGGCCCGGTTTGGAATGATAAGAAGAAAATTGCAACTGGTTTTGGTATTTCAACACTGGTTACATGGGTTCTAAAGAATTCTTCTTAGTTTGGGTGTCCGTGGGGCTGCTCAGAGGACAAATACCTTATATCTGAAGTCGATTCAAGAAAAAATGGAAAATTCTTATTCAGGTTGTTCGATGGCTGGGGTGTCGAGTTATACTAATAAAGATGGTTAGAGAAGAAAACGAGGCCGTTGCTGCGTTCTGGAGTCGTGAACTCTTGTTACTGTTCCTTTATATTATGAGAAGTTTCTTTTATTTTTGGCCCTATCATCTTGTTCCTGAGAAAATGAAAATATCCCATGTTTCTGCATGCAAAATGTGATGTAAAATGAACGCAGATTGTTCTCGAACTTTCCTCAGCATGGTTTACCCCAGCATAGCTTACCAAGGCTTGATCTCGGGCAGGATAAAAAAATTTCAATGCTAATGTGACAATAGAATCTTAGTTATGACTGTAGCAAATTTTTATTCTATCCACTAAGGCAGGAGATTAATTTCAATATTTTACCACATCCCTGGAGGAAATGAATACAGATCGACGTATACTTTAAATTGATATTTAATTTAAAATTTTGTGCTAAAATTAATGATGAAAAAGTCATAGGCAACCCAAAATTAAAATTAAAATTTAAAATTTAAAAAATCATAAGAATTCTTTCACAATTTAACAATTTATAGGTATAGCATCAAATAGGGAAAATTGCACCGTGGGCTTTAATTTATTACTCCAATAGTAAGATCTCGATCTTCAGCTAATCCTTGTTTTTTTTTTCATTACGGTGGCATACAACACAATCAATACTACATTGTGCTCTGCCTCAAACTTCATAAAATTATTGTGTGTCTCTCGTTAAAGTGTTCATCATTGCAAGTTTTTGTGTACTAAACAAATTGAAAGTAGAATTGAACTTTATAAAATTGACTCGTAAGATCTATTGATGAAGATTGATTATGCATTTTGTTTACGATCAACTTAAGATAAAAAACGCTTGAATGCTATTGTAGAATAACTTGAGGATTTGGCTCTTGGCCTTTTCTACTCTTTTTTTTGTACAATACTATAAATACGAAAATAATGGTCAAAATTATTGAGGCGTATTATTTCAAATTTTGACAGTCTTGTATAATGAAAGATTGACAAGAACACAAAACGACATGAGTCAGAATTTTTCGGGATTTACCCATCTTTTGATTCCTATTCCTCCGTATCTCAGAGCTTTTTTACTGGGCTTTTTGACTCACCTTCGAATCCCAAGTTTTGCAAAGAGGAAAGTCCCACTTCATCTTGCGCTGTTTTCTTCTTCAATACGCGGGTTTTTTTACATATTACATGGAAAGGGAAATAAAGAATTAAGAAAAATGAGCGTTTCTTTGACGGTAATGACCTTTAATCTTCTTGAAGATCAGGTAGAAGGCAGCCCAAATTCATGGGATAAAAGGAAGGATTTGTGTGTAACAGTCATCACCAGTTACTCTCCAATGATTCTTTGCACCCAACAAGGTTCGTGTTTGATTAGTTTGTCGGAAAACTAATATATCTCTGGATCTTGATCGTTTATTGCATTTGGGCCTGCTTGGATTTACCATTTGGAGATCGGTATCGTTTGTTTTTAGAAATTGTTAAGATTTATTTTTGGAAAAAGTGACAATGGCGGTTCGACTGTTTTTTTTTTTTTGAAAATTGTAAATTATTGTATTTGATTGGTATAATTTTTCACGTGAAAAATATTGAAATAAAAGTAATTTTTGGTGTTCGTTTGGCTTTGTTTTACATGAAAATTGTCAATTAAAGAAATAAATTTTACTGATATTGGGAATGAAATTTATTTTCATTGCAAAAAAAAAAAAAATCAAGAAAATCATCTATTTTTTAATATTCGTTTGGCTTTGTTTTGCATGAAAATTGCCAATTAAAGTTGGAAAATCAATTGGTTTTCCTTAAAAATCAAGAAATACCATTTCTCAAGACAAGCAAGAAAATGGAATTTTATGGAAATTAAAAAGTACCAAAGACACAAAATTAGAAAAAGGTGGAACGAATCAAACAGGCCCTAAATGTTACAAATGGCTGCCATTGGAGGAATATCTTTTCTCACCAAACAAGCTTTGACTTCATGTTCTTGTTACTATAATCCTTGCCCCTCGATATACACGAATTTGCGATTTGGACCAATCTAGGATTTCTCCATTACATTCTCACCCCTCTTCCAGAAGGGCAAAGCGAATGGCTCACTCAATTGCGAAAGCCACTCTTGGCCTCACATGACCTAACCAAATCGTACCAAAGGTATTCTTTTACTGTCAAGTAATCATGTAATTGAACACTTTATTTTCATTGTGTTGATAGTATTTGTTTTGCTTAAGATTAAGATAATCTTCAGAGTTCATCTGGATTTATGCTGAAATCAATGGCTTCCTGGAGTGAACCGAATTTTACTAAGATTTAATGGGTTTATCTTTGTTCACGCAAATGCAGAGTCTCGAGTTTTTCAATCTTGATTGATTCTTTGAATTAAAGTTTGTATGTGACGTTTATATTATTAGGTTCCTAAATGTGCATTAATACAGAGGGGGTATGATGATACGGAGTGATATTTTTCAATGTTTCACTATTTTTTTGTAGATACAATCTGAAAGAAGTCGAATATTTCAGCCGCGTTCTTCTTTAAAATTATTGTCATTTTTCTTGGAGGTATTTGTGTCTTGTATGTTCCATGTCTATCCCTTGGTACAATCTCAAGGACGAATTATTTCTGTTTGTAAGCATCATTCACCCAAGTGCTCGTGCACATGACAGATGCTTGTCAATGTCTGTGTTTTGTTTATGTATTTGCATACATATACTTATGTATACTTACATATAGGTATGTGTTTATATGCCTGTAAGTGCAGCTTTATGTGTGTTTAATTTTGGGGGGATTAGTGATTGCACCATCTCTAAATTTGACCTGTATTATTGAATGATTGAAGATTTCATTTGCGGCAAAAGAGATTGATTTGTTAGAATGGAAAGGCGACATACTTGCAGTAGGCACAACAGAGACGGACATGACCAAGGATGAGAATTTAAAGTTCAAGAGTTTAATCCTGCAAAAGCTAGATTCTCAATTAGGTGGTTTGTTGTCTGAAGCATCATCAGAGGAGGATTTTACTGGAAAGGCTGGACAGTCAACTGTTCTTAGGCTGCCCAATCTTGGATTGAAAACGGTATGTCTAATTAGTCTTGGATCAGCGACATCAGCAACTGATGCATATCGCAGTCTTGGTGAGGCTGTTTCTGCAGCAGCTAAGTCTCCTCAGGCAAGTAATGTTGCCATCACACTTGCTGCTTCTGGAGAGCTTACTACAGAATCAAAGCTAAGCTTTGCTTCAGCCATAGCTACTGGTACTTTTCTTAGATTACTTCTTTTTCATTTGACCACAACATCAGTTTGTTGCTACTTCATTAAATTAATATTGGGGGAATTTCTCAAATGCCAAAGGAGCTGTACTGGGGACTTATGAAGACAACAGATTCAAGCAGAGTCGAAGAAACAGGGTCTCAAATCAGTGGATATTCTTGGTCTTGGCACTGGATGTGAAATAGAAAAGAAACTCAAATATGCAGAAGAGATTTGTTCTGGGATAATTTTTGGAAAAGAGCTAGTAAATGCATCTGCTAATGTACTCACCCCTGGTTAGTTATCTTTCTTATTGTCCTATTTCTTTTTTTGATTACTTTACGTTACTAGTGAAAGAGTAATTATCGCGGAAAGTTGTTTGGGTATAATCAAGGTGGGATCATTTTTCCTATGACCTTTTAAATTGTACATTTCTTTATTGCCTCAGTCTCTTCACGGGGTAAAATATGCGTTATCTTGTTAATTTGGTTAATTGGATATGTTAGGCAGAAGAGGCCAAAAGGATTGCTTCTGAGCACAGTGATGTTCTTTCTGCAACCATCTTGGATGTAGAGCAGTGCGAAGAATTAAAAATGGGTTCTTATCTTGGTGTTGCAGCAGCATCTGCTAATCCTCCTCATTTTATCCACTTATGTTACAGGCCTCCATGGGGAGCAGTCAAAACCAAGCTGGCCTTAGTTGGAAAGGGGTTGACGTTTGACAGGTGAATAAATATGTATTACCAAATACTTACATTTTAAGGGATGCCTTCTGAAATCTGGTTGAAATGAAATATATTTATTTCGTTTCATGGGGGTCCTCAGTAGTGCAAAATCTTCTGAAATTTTCCTCTTTTATGTTCCTGTGGTGGCTACAATATCAAGACAGGACCAGGTTGTTCCATTGAGCTCATGAAATTAGACATGGGAGGTTCAGTAGCCATATTGGGTGCAGCAAAGGCTCTTGGTCAAATTAAGCCAGCTGGAGTAGAGGTGACTCATTTCTTTTTCTTGTTATTGTTTCAAGAACGACGTGCTGGTTATGGACTCGATTCATTTTCACATTATGGTCGTCTTATTCTCGTTTCATCCCACTGTACTGTTAGTTAAAATATCTATTAATCATGTCTCAGTTAACATATTTAGAGATTGATCGGAAAACCTGGTAATGAGTGATATTTATGCAGGTTCATTTCATTGTTGCAGCTTGTGAAAATATGATAAGTGGAACAGGTATGAGACCCGGAGATGTTATTACAGCATCAAATGGAAAGACAATTGAGGTAATTTCTTCATTTTGCTATAGGATAATCCTGTGTCATTAATTCTTAGTTAATTTTGTGAATATTTTCTTTTGAATGTTCATGCTCTCAATTGCAAAAGGTAAAACTCTTCGCTTAGTTTTTCTCTTTAATGTATTGTGCTACACAATATTTATTCTCACAACTCATATTAGATGATCTGTAATGAGACTGGATGTTATGAGGTTTAAATTTTCTGCATATTTTTTTTAAAACATTCATTCTATTGATAAAAATGAAAATGTAACAAAATCTTTCTTCTCAGTTTTTTTATACATTTTTTTATCCTCGCAACTGAAATTAGATGTATCTGCACAATGAATCTGGATTTGGTTTCAACATGCAGGTAGAATTTAAAGTTTTAACTTTTAACATTCAGTTTAATATTGTTGAACAATCCTGTCATCTGGCAGAAGCTCTTACGTGTTACTCAGTCAATGTCTGCGTTGCATGTAAATTTCTATGCTCTTACATCTTTTTTAAAGCACACCCCTTTCCTTTTCCGCTTTGTGTTCCTCATTTGCAATTCCCCCTGTTCATGACATTTCCACCAAGTAGAATGGAAAAAAAACAGAAAGTTAGGATCTCTTTACTCCATTTATAACTATCCTTGCAGTTATTAGGATTCTTTTTTGTATATATATGATGCTTTTTTTTGACACGTGCTGGGATGTGTGTGCAATAAATCTTTTAACCAATCGCTAGAGAAGATGTTTACATCGGCATTTGGCGTTTAAATACTTAGGAATATTTCATTGTGCATGTTAACACTTTATGTTACGAAGAACTATGTTACCCCATTGTATCAATGAAAATTGTTCGGAAAAAATGCTTTTATTATGTTTGGATATCTCAAATTCGAAGATTTAATGAATTTGCACTAACACCTGTCCTTAAAACATTTCTATAATTCATCCTGAGCCAGTTATGCTACTATATAGTTTTTCGGATTCCAGTGTTAAGTTCTGTTATGACCTGTCTTCTTTAATAGTTTGGCATTGTATCTCCCATTAATTGTAGAATGATGTACTAGACAGAAGTTGCTTTATTGTTGCATGTGGTATGGTTTTAATTGCACGTCTATCTGATAATTAAAAAGCTGACTTAGAGGATGTTTGGTGGGGATTAAAATTAGATTTTTTAGTAGATTGCGATAGAAGTTTTTGAAATGTGTTGTTGAAAAATTGTGAGACCAATGAAAAATGTGGTTAATATTTAACTTTGACTTATATTAAAATCATATTTTAATCCTAACCAAACAGGCTCTTAGACTAAAATTTTCTTATAAGTGAATAAATTTCAAAATAAATAATTCTATTCGTGGTATAAGTTGGAAATAACTAAGTATTTACTTTGTCACTAAGGTAAGACTTACTTCCAAAAGGTAACTTTTTTTTACTTGGAAGTAAGAAAAAAGTAGGTTATTCAAACATGTTTAGAGGCTAAATGTTACTTTTACTTTCTTTTTTAAGTTTAGCCAACGTGCTTTTAGTATTTTGTAAGGTACTTACGCTTTGGTTAGTTCTTTAACCATGTCAATGTCTTACTCGACAAACAAGTTTAAAAGAGTCAAAACTTTGATCTTCAAATACGTTTCACTATCGCTCCATCGCATAATAACTGTTGCAATTTCATCAAAAAGTTGTCCCATTAGGATCTTGCCTTTTCATTTAAAGCAAGCTTTCCACATATATTCAAACAACGATTTTAAAATTTATGGGACCCACTTAAGTTCAAGATATACTTGAAACAATCAATTCAATCACCTTCAGAAGCTTGGTCTGTCTCAATATGCCTTTTGTTATATTTATGAGTTTATCTCACTTATTAAGTTACTAATTTTTTTTTTTTTTTTGGCACTGATCATGCTTTAGGTAAACAATATTGACGCTGAAGAAAGACTTACAGTTGCAGATGCTTTGGTATATGCTTGCAACCAAGGAGTGGATAAAGTACACTTACATGCCTTTACTTTTGCATCTCTTTGGAAAACACCATTTTTATGGGTTTTATTCTCTCATCAGTTGTCCATGTATTTCGTTTTCTGGAACGAGTACCTAAAACGCACGAGATATATGATACACAAATTTAAAACCTTTGAATAAGTCATGACACTAAAATTTTAGGGTTCACTTTGGATTTTGATATGTGTTTTTAATCATTTGCAGATCGTTGATTTGGCCACATTGACTGGGGCTTGTTTGTTGCTCTTGGGCCCTCTATTGCTGGTATGTAATTTATAAATCTTATTTGTCCTGTATTCTTTGAGAACCACCTCCGATCCAATAGATTTTTTGGCTTCTTTTCAATTTGAAATTCATAAAATGTTCTTAACATGGAGATTCGTTGTGAAGATCCTTGCACTGGCTTATTCTTGATATAAAAAATCAGGTGTTTTTACACCCAGTGATGACCTGGCAAATGAGGTATTTGCAGCTTCAGAGGTTAGTGGGGAAAAACTTTGGTGGATGCCCCTGGAGGAAAGTTATTGGGAGTCCATGAAATCTGGAGTGGCTGATATGGTGAACACCGATGGTCGCCAAGGTGGTTCCATCACTGCAGCTCTTTCCTTGAAGCAGGTATAGCTTCCTCCGCACCCCTTATTCCATGCTGAAGATTAAGTTTGTTTTACGTTTTAAGCTTTTTACATACAATTTGAAAAAGAACTATGGAATTGCAATTCTCGAACAAGCAATCGAAAAGATTCTGGAGCATCCTCCATTTTAGTTGTTACGATAATTGCCTAAGTTGTAGTTTTGAACAATTCTTATAGCAAGTCGATTTCAAATCTAGAATATTGGCTATTCCGAAAAGAATTTCAAAATTTAACCAATGGGCTTCTTTTTCTGATGGCAAAAAATAATAAAATAAAAAAATCTTGTTATGTTCCTTTTAATCAGAGGAAATCACTTGATTGAATATGGAAAAATTGGGTGCTGCCATGTAGCTTAATATCAGCTATGTTCATGAGTTGAAGATGCATGGGTCATTAGTGGGAGTTTAGTTTGTGCATGGGCGTGGGTTACTTAAGTGTCGCAACAACTGATACTCATTTGGAGATGTTTGCAAATTTGACCAATTGAGGCAGGTGATTTTTTTAGTTGGCAAACTAACACTCCAAATGGTGAAAGAATCGCCCCCTCTCCATGTCTACTGGATCTGTTCTTGGGGATAAGGAAATTTTTTATGGATCATTGGACATTTTAGTTCATCTGAAGGTCTAGATATGATTGCATAGATTCTCTTCTTGTCTTTCCTTAAATTACATTTTTCCCTTCCCCTAGTTTTCTACTAAATTCTGCATTTTTATTTCATGAATTTGAACCTCTGCACTTCATGAAAACAGATTTTCTTCCGAATTTCTTAGAAAAATTTATTAGATAATACGTGTTATATTCCAAAGTTATCCCAGTTCTAGCCTCTATAAATGCTGTATACCATAAGAATTTGTTTGTAAGGTGGACTATACAATACTAGGCACTATTAAGGAAGAAAAAAAATGTTAAATCTAGTCTATTGTATTGCGTACCAAAGATGTTCTAAAAGTTCTCTAAATGTATACCTTACAACGCTTTGTGTTTGTGGGGTGGGGGGCCCTAATAAAGTGAAACCCAAATGAGCTCCGACTAATAATAGATTAAGAAACGAAAGCACGTGTTTGAGACTATAAGTTGTTCCCTAGTCTGTCTCAGTGAAGGCACCTGACATGTAACTCCGTACATGCAGTTTGTTGATGAGAAGGTCCAGTGGATGCACATTGACATGGCTGGCCCGGTTTGGAATGATAAGAAGAAAATTGCAACTGGTTTTGGTATTTCAACACTGGTTACATGGGTTCTAAAGAATTCTTCTTAGTTTGGGTGTCCGTGGGGCTGCTCAGAGGACAAATACCTTATATCTGAAGTCGATTCAAGAAAAAATGGAAAATTCTTATTCAGGTTGTTCGATGGCTGGGGTGTCGAGTTATACTAATAAAGATGGTTAGAGAAGAAAACGAGGCCGTTGCTGCGTTCTGGAGTC
The DNA here is from genome assembly GCF_002742605.1 of Olea europaea var. sylvestris. Taxonomy (NCBI): domain Eukaryota; kingdom Viridiplantae; phylum Streptophyta; class Magnoliopsida; order Lamiales; family Oleaceae; genus Olea; species Olea europaea. The sequence continues at coordinate 74,990 of NW_019252357.1, read as the reverse complement.
GTGAACTCTTGTTACTGTTCCTTTATATTATGAGAAGTTTCTTTTATTTTTGGCCCTATCATCTTGTTCCTGAGAAAATGAAAATATCCCATGTTTCTGCATGCAAAATGTGATGTAAAATGAACGCAGATTGTTCTCGAACTTTCCTCAGCATGGTTTACCCCAGCATAGCTTACCAAGGCTTGATCTCGGGCAGGATAAAAAAATTTCAATGCTAATGTGACAATAGAATCTTAGTTATGACTGTAGCAAATTTTTATTCTATCCACTAAGGCAGGAGATTAATTTCAATATTTTACCACATCCCTGGAGGAAATGAATACAGATCGACGTATACTTTAAATTGATATTTAATTTAAAATTTTGTGCTAAAATTAATGATGAAAAAGTCATAGGCAACCCAAAATTAAAATTAAAATTTAAAATTTAAAAAATCATAAGAATTCTTTCACAATTTAACAATTTATAGGTATAGCATCAAATAGGGAAAATTGCACCGTGGGCTTTAATTTATTACTCCAATAGTAAGATCTCGATCTTCAGCTAATCCTTGTTTTTTTTTTCATTACGGTTGCATACAACACAATCAATACTACATTGTGCTCTGCCTCAAACTTCATAAAATTATTGTGTGTCTCTCGTTAAAGTGTTCATCATTGCAAGTTTTTGTGTACTAAACAAATTGAAAGTAGAATTGAACTTTATAAAATTGACTCGTAAGATCTATTGATGAAGATTGATTATGCATTTTGTTTACGATCAACTTAAGATAAAAAACGCTTGAATGCTATTGTAGAATAACTTGAGGATTTGGCTCTTGGCCTTTTCTACTCTTTTTTTTGTACAATACTATAAATACGAAAATAATGGTCAAAATTATTGAGGCGTATTATTTCAAATTTTGACAGTCTTGTATAATGAAAGATTGACAAGAACACAAAACGACATGAGTCAGAATTTTTCGGGATTTACCCATCTTTTGATTCCTATTCCTCCGTATCTCAGAGCTTTTTTACTGGGCTTTTTGACTCACCTTCGAATCCCAAGTTTTGCAAAGAGGAAAGTCCCACTTCATCTTGCGCTGTTTTCTTCTTCAATACGCGGGTTTTTTTACATATTACATGGAAAGGGAAATAAAGAATTAAGAAAAATGAGCGTTTCTTTGACGGTAATGACCTTTAATCTTCTTGAAGATCAGGTAGAAGGCAGCCCAAATTCATGGGATAAAAGGAAGGATTTGTGTGTAACAGTCATCACCAGTTACTCTCCAATGATTCTTTGCACCCAACAAGGTTCGTGTTTGATTAGTTTGTCGGAAAACTAATATATCTCTGGATCTTGATCGTTTATTGCATTTGGGCCTGCTTGGATTTACCATTTGGAGATCGGTATCGTTTGTTTTTAGAAATTGTTAAGATTTATTTTTGGAAAAAGTGACAATGGCGGTTCGACTGTTTTTTTTTTTTTCCTTTTTTATTTTTTTGTTGATTTTGATTGATTTTAAGAATTTTTTTTCTTTTGTTTTTGCACGTGGTTAGGCTTGAAGACACAATTGGATTATCTTCAGCAATGCTTGCCTGGTAAAGTTCTTCATTATTTGGTTGATAGATCGCATTAGAAGAAATTTTGAGTTTTTCTTTTTGACTGTCATTAAAAAAGGGGGAAATGCTTCAAGAGATTTCATCTTGTAGAAATAAAATGGACCTGCTTATGTATCATTGAAATCGACCCTCTTGCTCAAGAACTATGGAATAAGATAAAATTTATAATTCAACTCAATTTTTGTAATCAGCTAAAGTCAAGTTATATTGGCAACTTCTCAGTTTTTATTTTATTTTCTTTTTTGAGTTAAGATAACTAGTATCAACTCATGTTAAGGCTCTAATTGCTTCAAATGAAATGTTTTTGGTTTTAAAAACTTATCCGGGGGGAAAAAAATTTATGAAAAAGAAACTTTGTGATACCTTTATCTTTGAGCTGCTGATTACTAGCAATAGCCAGTAAATGCTAACATGGAGGGGTCTTGTGCAATTTGTCGTGGTTTCTGATGACTATCTAGTTGTTACTGGTGACAAGTATATGGTGGTCAGGGACTGGTGACAGTCTGCTGTGATGGTTAAATAACTTAAGACTACTGGATGGTGCTTGCAATGCTTGCTTCATGGATGTCAATGACTGCAAGGTATCCTCAGGCAACTGTACAGTAGTTGCTGGTAGCTTACAGGTGTTCGTTGGTCGGTGGTCTGTGTTTGATGTCATCACTGGCAGGGTGGTAATAGGTAGTGGTTATCCAGTGGCTGCTGGTGGTTTTGCACAAAAAATTTCCCATGTGTAAATGGAGAAAACATCTTTATTCAAATTAACTTAGCTTTCCTTCAACCAGAAAAAACATTTTTTGTCAATCAATTGAAATTTTATACACTGAACATCAGAAAATGTGGAAAAAAATTTCACTAGTATAACAATCAGAGATTAAGCGGAAAGGATAGAACTATTGGCTTTGTCTGATTGAAATCTGTGGGTGGTATATGAGATCATGGCAGTTGAAATATCTTCTGACCATCCCGACGCAGCACTCACTTAAACACCATTACTTTTACTTTCTGATAAGAAAATACGTGCCTGCATTTCGAAGTTAGTATTTCTGGTTATGCTTTAAAATCAAGGATATTGTGTCTATTAAGTTGATGATGACGGTCCTTATATTGAATAATCTCTTATAGTCGGATTATCTACCAGCTACTAGGTGAACAAGTTGAAAGAAGTCTCCTTAGAATTGTTTAATTGGTGGATGAATACCCAACACCTAGAAAGAACCTGAAGGCTGGAGAATAAGGTGTTCAGCACTTGGAAAAGAAGCTCTAAAGTATTGCAAAAGTTGATGCATACTTTGGTTCACCTTGAGTTTAAAGAGTTGAGAATGTCACAATATCAGCTGTTTCCTGGTAGACTGAGTCTTGCTTGATAGCATAGGCATATGTGGTGTATCTATTTGTTAATTTTTGTCCAAACAATTATATCTTGTAGAATTTTTTATTGGGTGTCAAATGGAAAGTTGTTAAAATTTTGTTAATAAATTAACAATATAAAGAGTCGTTCGTAACCAAATTAGATGAATTTGCCACACTGGACTTCATGTGGTTTCATTGCTGGTCATAGTAGCTTTTGGTTTTCAGATGAGCCAGTATATGGTACGGGGCGTAAAAGCATAATGAGCACATAAAGATTTGCACAAAGTGATGGAGGAGATGAGCAGGAATACATCAGAGATAATACTTCAAACAGATTGATATGAATTTATACTTTAGTTCTAAATTTCTAAAATGTAGAGTTATTAAGGGATAGGCGAGTGAGTGTTCTCTGATAAATGGCCACATTGTGTGGTTGAATAGATTTATGAAAGAATGGAATGAAATAGAATAAAATTGGGATATCCCATTTGTGGCATATTTTAGACAGAATATACAAGTCAAGCTATATTGCCGTTGTTGATTCTGTTTGGTTGTTCGTCAATAATGCTGAAAGTGATACCTGTAAAATTACTATGTATAACCTTGTATTAACAAAATTTGTACTACTACATTACAATCATAATCTAATCAATTATTGGTCACAATAAACAAATGCAATGTAGTAAAGCATGCCTTTCCCGTGCTTTTTAGAAGTTCTATGCCATGCCACTGCAGAAGAGCATGGTGCAATAAGTCTCACATTGGTAAGTGTTAGCTTAGGCTCAAGCCTAGATATCTTTTAAACAACTATCTTGGAGCGTAGAAGTAGTGGGTGGACAGGGAAGATGCCATCAGTAGAGGTGTTGGTATCCGGATATATAAAATGGTAAAGAGCTNGGATATCCCATTTGTGGCATATTTTAGACAGAATATACAAGTCAAGCTATATTGCCGTTGTTGATTCTGTTTGGTTGTTCGTCGATAATGCTGAAAGTGATACCTGTAAAATTACTACGTATAACCTTGTATTAACAAAATTTGTACTACTACATTACAATCATAATCTAATCAATTATTGGTCACAATAAACAAATGCAATGTAGTAAAGCATGCCTTTCCCATGCTTTTTAGAAGTTCTATGCCATGCCACTGCAGAAGAGCATGGTGCAATAAGTCTCACATTGGTAAGTGTTAGCTTAGGCTCAAGCCTAGATATCTTTTAAACAACTATCATGGAGCGTAGAAGTAGTGGGTGGACAGGGAAGATGCCATCAGTAGAGGTGTTGGTATCCGGATATATAAAATGGTAAAGAGCTTTTATCTTTTGAGCATCGATTCCCAATGTTATCCAAGTCTTGGTCATTCATCCAAATAATAACTGTTTTGATGGTAATGTTTTATATAACGTGGAAATTACAAGCTAATGTTATAATCCTTTGCAATAACTCATTTCTCTTGAATTGGTATATTCTATATGATGTGCAACTCATTCTCTCCAATGAAATAGATTATGAACATTTTGGAATATCAAGGAAAGGATCTGACGACACTTCAGATCAACATTGCACTATCTTTTATGATAAGGAAAAGGTGAAATATCTAACTCTTTTTCTTTATCAGGAAAATCAAAAATATAATTTCTTTCTAAAACATTACCTAATTGATGCAGGTTGAGCTGCTGGAAGGTGGAACTTTTTGGTTGTCAGAGTCGCCTTCAGTGCCTGGAAGCACATCATGGGGGTCTGCAGATCCATGCATTGCAACGTGGGCTATATCCTTTAGCGCTTCTATAAGGTGTCTTAAATTATTATTTGCCGCATAGTACTACTGCATGCAATAACTGTGCGAACTTTGTTTACCTTGATAAATTGTGTACACATTCCAACTAAAAGGAGTTGAGCCACCGGGTTTTTCGTTTGAAATCGTGAATACAAACATGGATGAGTTCAGTCCTCGTGCTCGTAGGCGGGGTGCTTTGCTCACATGGCAGCATATTGCATCCTTACCTCCTAGCTTGCCTGTTGTGTATTGTGGAGGATTTAATACACAAAAGGAATCAACTACAGGACGTTTTCTTCTTGGACGATCAAGGTATTACTTTCAGTTTCTATATGTCGTTCATCTTTTAGCAAATCTATCCTCTTTTCTTTTCTCGTACTAGTAAAGCTCAACTTGATCAATAGCAGTTATATTCACACATGAATCAAGTGATCCTGGTTTTATTGAACCTTCACTTCAGAATATTAGAAACGAACAGTTGACTTGACCCGAATTCACAGAGCTCACAATGGCAAAGCCGCCATTGTCTTAATCCTAGATTTACAATGGGTGATAACTATCCTGAAACTAGACCAGTTAGGATTATATTTTTTATGCATTCAAAAGTAAAGTTGTCAAATGCGAGTTGTGGCCACTTGTGAGCCTTGTGAATTTAAGTGTTACTAATAAAAAATGACTAGTTTTAAATAATTGCAGAAGAAATGGAGCAGGTGTAGAACTGATATAAACAAGAAAGATTACACAACGCTTTTGCCTTTTCAGAATGCTGCAACCGTTTGTCCTGAAATTCCTTCTAATTAGCCTGAAGTTTGTTGTGTTTATCCTCTTGCTGGATGCTAATATTAGTTGGAACACTGGATAGCTGCTTACTTTTTTCTCATTATTTCTATTTTAGAGAACATGGCGTTGTAGGTGATATGAGAGATGCATGGCCAAATGCCCGTGTGAGGAAAAACGTCTCTCTAATTCGGACTTATCATGGATTTAAAGGTGATGACTTATCCTCTACGCTACCATTGACTTCTAATGGGCTAAACTCTTTAAAACCACGTAACCTAGATTGTGTCAGGTAACAAGCAGGGGACTCTTGAATTCCTGAAGTTAATATTCAGAGCACTTTGCCTCTGCTGGGATCGCCAAACCCAGGATCTGCACATCGATTGGATACTTTTTAGGGGTAGATCACTGGTACCTGTCTCTTGTGAGGTCGTGAATGATAATGTTGATGGACTTTATCCTTCGTCTCACTATCCTATATTTGCTGAATTTATGCTTCCCCGTGCTGTGAGATTGATCGAGCCACCCACTCAAGATTGAAACCACTATCCATCGCCCACCCGGGTTTTGGTCCCTCTGTTTTAGTACAATGTTCATCAATCTTTTGGTTTTCTACTTCTAATGTGTCTTCGTGTTTGTTGACTATGTTAAACATCGCTAGTTTTTCCATCAAGGATTGGTGCGTAAGTAGTGCCTACAAGGTGTTGAAGATGACGGATTTTATTTACGTGCTTGACTATCTCTTTTGCAATAAAAAGAATTTTTTTTTTCAAGTTTCCTGTATTCCCTGTTCTCAAGTTCTTGCTTGTACATTTTACCATAATTATTAAGAATTCACTCCATAGCTTTCAAAGAAAACCTTTTATCCTTCGATGTTACAGTCCCTCTCTAATCTCTTTAACAAAGCTCGTTACTAAATAAAGAAAGACCATAGATTGAAACTTCTAACGGGTGAACCTATCTCCGGATTCCTTGACTAACTGAGCTTGAAGCGAGTTTTTTACTAATCAGTACTAGTAGAATAGAGTGCTACTACAGGAGAGAAGGAAGTAATAAATATTTCAATCGCGCTTAACTCATACTTCAATACATAAAAACGAATATTAACATCCTTGACTAACCTTACATGGGATTAAAAGTTGATCATTCTCTTACTACTGGATTCAATGTCTTGGTAGCTGTGCTGCTGTGGAAAGTAAAAAATAAAAAATAAAAAAATTTGAAGATCTATCCATCCTTAATTCGAATTGTAGGTTGCAACTCACGAAACTTTCTAGTAATTACTAGTTAGTGGTACGGACTTCGTACATATTGCTCATCTCGTCGGGGAAGGAAGCTATACTCCAGAATTGTCATGGTTACTTAACTGCGACATACCCTTTGTGAATCATATTACAATTCAATATACTTGAATGAGTAATGCAATTTAGCACCATAAAAGAATCATCAACAAATTTTTTATTTTTAAAGAGCATATTCTATCATTTAGAGAGTATTTATAAATTTAGAGAATTAAAATTTTAAAGTACTCCAACAAGTTTTACATATTTAACACTTAATTTACTATTGCCAAAAAATATTTATTATTTTTTTCTATATTTTATTTTAACGAGTTTTCTTTAGATTATTTTATTATTTTCTACATTGAAAATAGAAACACTTTGAATGCATTTTATTATAGAGAACAAGTCCACTCTTTGAATTAAAATGTTAATTTAAAAAGTTTCTTGAATCATGATTTTAATGGTTGGCTCTTTAAAATAGAAAACATATTTTGTTTAAAGAGTTTCTTGAATATGCTCTAACATCTAGATGACAACATTGTCGGGGGAAAAAATTCCACCAAAATGCATTGCAAATACGATGGAAATAAAAATTGAACGACAAGTTAAAAGAGAAAAATACAAATTAAACATGGTTCAATAAATAATTGACATTCACATAAAATTAATTGCTGACTTTAATTTTATATGCAACTTCGACTTCTAATCTAATTTAATTTTACTAATTTGAGTCCATTACCAAAATAAATAAATAAAAAAACACAACATATTATAGATCCAAAGAATGAACTATAGATATTCTTATAGTCAATTAACTTGTCACTTTTTTCCATATATATCTATTGGCGTTGAATACCACTAACACTGAACCACAGAATTGTGAATGTATAGATCAACTTGTGCAATCCAATACATGTCTCAATCAAATAAGCTCATTTTTGTGTTCCATTTTAATAAAAAAAATGAAAAATAAAAGCGAGTGAAATCAAAGAAAAATCAATGCATAGAAGTAAGTGATCCCATTGAATAATCCTACAAATAAATTAGAAAAAATCATATACGTGTCTTTCTTAACTTGTATGACATACGCAAATACAAGAAAAAAATTCAAGATTATGCTACCCGATCCCCACAACTCTACAAGTCATATATATAACTTGACTAGGGTTATATTCGTATAATACTTATAGCATGTTTATCGAAAATATGTTTTAATCAGGATATATTATGATGTGGAGTAACGAAAAGAAAAATGAGGTGACAATATATCCATCCTATTGTATAATCCGGTTTATCATTATGACAACTAATTACGCCTTTTTTAATCAAATTTTATTAAAAGTTTTATCAACTTTTAATTTATTAAATTTTTACTTTTTAACACATGAAATTCAGGGGTCTGTTTGGGCCCGATTTTTTCACCCAAAAAATTAATTTTTTGATCGTTATTTTAATATTTCAATTGTCATATTTGATTTCTTTTTTCACGGACGAATCCCACTTTTCTTCTAACGATCAAAAAATCAATTCTCAAAATAACTTCCAAACACCTTTAGATTTCAGATCAGGTGTCATTTTCGTAGGTAGTAATTATGTTGACCAAAAATTACATCGCTCCAATAGATTTGCGTAGAACAAATCGCGACCGTAGAAACCAATCTGAAGAAGAAACATTTCCAATCACACCTCTCTCATCTCCAGTTCGCTACGTACTTTGCTTGCAGTTTCCTTCTTGTTCTTCCCGTGTTTCTCAATCTCCTTGCACATATTATACACATATTTCGTGTTAGATTTTCAGGATCTAGATCTTGTGGGCGAGTTCTTGGAAGAAAATGGAGGTCTTAGGAACAAGGCCTCCCGCGATTCAGCGATGGGTTTTTCGCGTTATGGTTATTCTGTTCATCACTAACGTTCATTCTTTCTACCTTCCCGGTGTAGCTCCCCAGGATTTTGTGAAGGTCAGTCCTTCTGGTATATTTTTTATTTCATTTCATTGCTGTTGATTATATATGAAGATTTTGTACACTATTTTTTGTTTCTGATTTATGGGTTTGGGTTTAATTTGTAGTTCTTATGGTTCTGAGTTTATATTTGCATTTCTGCGTACAAATTCTATGAAAGTTTTAATATTTTCCTATTTTATTGGAGTGACTACGATTCCTAAATATCCATTTTGTGGGATGTCATTACAAGATTTCTGATTTAACATGGGGTTAAAGAGTTCTGTGCTTTGCTTTCATTGTACGTTTTCCGTCCCATTGTCCCATTTATACTGGCTTGTTTTGTTTTTCACGCGGATTAAGAAATCTTATTTAATATTACTGAAAAGCAATTTTTATCAATAACTTTTCTAGTTTACCCTATGTATATTTGTACACTTTCAAGGTTAAGTGGAAAAAAAAGGTTATAATTAGGCAAATTAAATAAGGGTATATTAGTAAACGCAAAATAAAAAAAAGCTCAATAAAGAAATAGGACTATATAATTGGGACAACAAAATAAGAAAAGTAAGCCTATATAAATGGGACAGAGGGAGTAGTTGCTAAACATAACTAGAAATGGTGCGAGCTTATAAGTTTTAAGAAGTGGGATGACAGTTATTTAAATTTAGACATCTACTTCCTGCCGAAGGTGTATGTTCAAACTCAAGTATTGAGCATTGAACTAAGCAAAAATGAAGGGACACTGTTGAAAACAAAAATGACAGTTAGTATATGAACTGTAGTACCTTTGACATTTTCTGGGTAAGAAGCATGAGTCGAATTGTATTAACAGGTCAACCACATCATCTAGCACCCTACAAACATGTGAGAAATTATAAACTTTTAGTAATTTGATCACAAGTTAATGGAATTGGATCTTTGTGATGATGTAATAGTGAAACATAAAGAAATTTTTTGGACCGATGCTATAAGTGGAACAAAAACATGAAAATGAATGTAACAGCAGTCTATATGGATCTCCAGAAAGAAAATCGTTGACATTACGTTCTGATCCCATGTTTTAGGGGAGCAATATTCTATTGGTAAGACGATGACTTATGTAATTATTTAGTTTAGAATTTTTCTCTCTGGATTGCCGTGGATATGATTTTCCTGGCTTGTTATTTATAAAGAAGTCAAATTGAATACATAAAATTTGAAACTTGACTATTCGATGGCTGGAAATGTGAGAAAGAATTGTCCTTTGCATTGTGAATATATATGTAACATATCAAGTCAATGGTGGTTTCGGCAATCATTATTTTGGCATCACTTGTTACATGCCAGATATGCTTGTCTATTTTAAAAATTATTCATTGGAAACCTTCAGACACCCCCCAATAAAGACCTCAGTACCTAATTTGTGAACAATTGGCTTGGCTTTTATGCAGTAAATATGCATGGTTTCAGCAATCATTATTTTGGCACACGTGGTTTGCGGGATCACAAGCCCAATCTGCTTGTCTATTTGAAAAAAATTTCATTCGAAACCTTCGGGTGCCCCAATAAAGACCTCAGTACCTAATTTGTGAACAAATGGCTTTTATGCAGTAAATATTCATGTGTGCATTCTCCTATGTGTGTAATGCTTTTACTTTTCTCTTCACTTCAGTTTTTGTAACGTGAATTGCATGTTTTGCTGATTTTCTTCTTATGCAGGGTGATCCTCTGAAGGTGAAAGTAAACAAACTGACTTCCACTAAAACTCAACTTCCTTACTCCTACTATTCCCTTCCTTACTGTAAGCCAGAAAAAATTGTAGACAGCGCAGAGAATCTTGGGGAAGTTCTTCGTGGTGATCGTATTGAGAACTCACCCTATGTGGTCAGTCTTTCTAATGGCATTCTGTTGAATTTTTCATCTCTTTTATTCCTTGGTCAACTAACAAAATTCACCTCATTATTTCCTTTGGGTCAATTTTCTAACAATAGATAATAAACCTTGTATGATGCATAAAAATTAAGTGCTTGTTTGACATCTGTTTATAATCAGTCAAACCGCCTTTTACCCACACATTTAGTGGGACCTACAGTATTACCCACTTTTTTACCACTCATTCTATATATTTGTAGTTAAACCAATTATAAACAACTCCCAAATATGCTTTAAGCCTCTAACTGAAGTTTATTGTTGCAGTTCAAAATGCGAGAACCACAAATGTGCAATGTAGTTTGCCATATCACACTTGATGCCAAACTTGCAAAGGAATTCAAGGAGAAGATAGATGATGAATACCGGGTGAACATGTGAGCTACCATTTTTAGGAATGTGATGTATTCTAATAATATTGCCTTACATGACTCATATTCTACTTTTTTTGTTTTTATCAGGATTTTAGATAATCTCCCTCTAGTTGTGCCTTATAAAAGACCTGACATAGATTCCCTAGTGTATCAATATGGTGTGCCTGTTGGTGTAAAAGCACAGTATGCTGGAGTAAGTATTAACTTGATTTGCTTTCGCAGTTGTAAATCTCCTTTTCTTCAAGGAACTTTTTGACACCTTTTTTTTCTCCTGAATTTTTTGCTTAGAGTAAGGAAGAAAAGTATTTTATCTACAACCATTTGACATTCACTGTGAAGTTTCATAAAGACGAAGAGACTGATGCTGCAAGAATTGTGGGATTTGAAGTCAAACCTTTCAGGTAATATTGTGCTGTGTGTTAAATTTGTGCTTCAGCAGTAATCTGGTCATTTTTCTGATGTTGGATTTCCTTTGTGCATCCAGCGCTAAGCATGAATATGAGGGTAAAGGGGATGGTAAAACACGGTTAAAAACCTGTGATCCTCATGCAAAACGAACTATAACCAGCTCTGATTCTCCTCAGGAGGTTGAAGATAAGAAGGAAATAATCTTCACGTACGATGTTGAGTTTAAGGTAATATTTTGCGACAGACTGTGGCTATAATAACTATATGATGGAAAAAGCTGGCATTATGGTCGTATGTCATTGTGCTTTTCTCCTTGCCTTGTAGGAGAGCGAAGTCAAGTGGGCATCCAGATGGGATACTTATCTTTTGATGACTGATGATCAAATTCATTGGTTCTCAATTGTAAATTCTTTGATGATTGTTCTTTTCCTTTCGGGTATGGTGGCCATGATTATGTTGCGTACCCTCTACCGTGACATCTCTAAGTACAATCAATTAGAGACCCAGGAAGAAGCTCAAGAAGAAACTGGATGGAAATTAGTTCATGGAGATGTTTTCAGGCCTCCAACAAACTCTGATCTACTCTGTGTTTATGTTGGAACTGGCGTTCAGTTTTTTGGGATGATACTAGTTACCATGATCTTTGCTGCACTTGGATTCTTATCCCCATCTAACCGAGGAGGGTTGATGACAGCTATGCTTCTTCTCTGGGCATTCATGGGCCTGCTTGCTGGATATGCCTCATCTCGTCTTTACAAGATGTTCAAAGGAACAGAGTGGAAGAAAATTACTCTTCAAACCGCTTTCACCTTCCCTGGAATTATCTTTGCCATTTTCTTTGTATTGAATGCTCTGATTTGGGGCGAGAAATCCTCAGGCGCTGTGCCATTTGGAACCATGTTTGCATTAGTGTTCTTGTGGTTTGGTATTTCGGTTCCTCTTGTCTTTGTTGGTAGTTATGTAGGGTTTAGGAAGCCAGCTATTGACAATCCAGTGAAAACCAACAAGATTCCAAGGCAAATTCCTGAGCAGGCCTGGTACATGAACCCAATTTTCTCTATCCTAATTGGAGGCATACTCCCATTTGGCGCAGTATTTATTGAGCTGTTCTTCATTTTAACATCAATCTGGTTGCATCAGTTCTATTACATTTTCGGGTTCCTCTTCCTTGTGTTCGTAATACTAATCATAACATGTGCTGAGATCACAATCGTGCTCTGCTATTTCCAGCTGTGCAGTGAGGATTATCTCTGGTGGTGGAGATCATATCTGACATCAGGGTCATCAGCACTCTACCTCTTACTTTATGCAGCTTTTTACTTCTTCACAAAGCTCGACATCACAAAACCAGTATCTGGTGTTCTCTACTTTGGGTACATGCTGATTGCTTCATATGCTTTCTTCGTGCTGACTGGTACAATTGGTTTCTATGCATGTTTCTCGTTTACAAGGCTCATCTACTCCTCGGTGAAGATTGACTAAGTGATGGGACGTTGAAGTAAGTGTTTATAGTCCCTCAAGAAAGCTTATTAAACTCCTGGGGCCTTTTTTCAAAAGTTATGCTCGGTGTAACCTTTGAACTCCCTAAAGGTAGAAGTTATCTTGCTCATCTCCTTTGCATTTATAATTTTGGTTTTGTATGGAGACTTTACTTGTTTTTGAACTGTCCCATTTTAGTTATAACGAGAATACTTATTGTAATGATACTTTTGTTGATGAAATATGTGTAAGGTACTTCTTTCCTATTTGTCACAGCTAAAATTGTTGTGAAACTGCTGAATTTTGTATTCTTCCATCAAATAGATGCAGTCTCATCTTCGTTGCAGTTAAAAATATCTACTGTTCCTACAAAGGCAGAAGCTGGCAAAACCTTTCGTTGTTTGCTACTTGTTATATAATGGCTGCTCTCTGTGTAAAGCAAGCAGCCCAAGGATTTCCTCTCTGCAGAAATCCCCCATCGTTAAAGGACGTGCTTCGTACTCTGTATTTTAACCTTTCTGTCTGTAATATTGTCGAGTACTGACTTACACTATGAAGCCTTCACAGGGTCAATCCTCTCTTTCATTAGAGAAGTCACTGGAATATGTAGAATCTAAATGGGAAGATTAGAAGATCTAGGCCAAGTCCATGTCAACCCGACGCCATGGATTAATGTGGTCTGTTCTATCACAACACAGCGTTTGGTAATTTAGGTTCGACACAATTAACTTCTTATTCTTTGTAAATCCGTTCAATCATATTTGGTACAACTTAACATGACTCGTCGTCAAACAGTGTTCACTTTCTCTCCATCCATTGATCATCCTCGGGAAATTGCATGTCAATAAATATCAAGCGAGGAAGTTATCTGAAAGGGTTTTTCTATTTGTATAATGGTGTACAGATCCTGTCACCCAATGTACATGTGGACAAACCCTATCTGAAAAAAGACCTAAATTATCCCTATCTTACAAAAAGCTAATTTTCCTCGACATTTCAAGGAGATATTTTCCAAGCAAATAATGCGGCATTGAAATCTTTTTTGGTCAGGAATCCATAAAATTTTATGAATACAGTTAAATCTTAATAAAGTAATACCCTCGGGACCGGAAAAAAAATTCATTTAGCGAGGTTATTTATTTATCGATAAATGAATAAATTATTCATTTATCAATAAATAAATATTTATTATTTTAGAGAGAGCTTTTCAATATAAAATATGTACATTGTACGTGGTAAGAAAAATCAAAAGACATTAATCAAAATATTATTTGAATCTAGGGAAGTTCAAAAGTTTTAGTGAAATTTAATGTCTCTAAAAATTAAGTTCACGTACATAGCAAATGAAAATGTTTAGTCTTTACCTATAAAAGCTAGATGTTTGGAAGACATATTCCAAGCACATACAATATTTTGTTTCCCCTCCAATGTCTTCTCATCATTTGAAAAAAGTAAAAAAATCAACTTTAACCGATAAAATGAGGAGTGCAATATGTGAGCATAAGAAAGAGAATTCAACTATTAGCCAAAAAGATATACAAGCATTGGTGCAACAAAAGTTTGATTTAACTATTAGTTAATCAACAATATCGAACACTCTCAAAATGGCGTCGGAATATTTGTCAAATGAGATGAAAAATAGCGATGTTAAAAGGTACAAATCAGCAAAATACCCTGATTTAGAGAAAGTTTTGTATGAGTGGTTTTTTCAAAAGCAAAATAAAGTGAACATGTCTGAAGAAATTATCCAAGGAAAAGCAAAAGAGCTTTTGCAAAAAATGTATAGTGAAACTAATTCAGAATTCAGCTTTTCTAGTGGATGGTTAGAACGTTTCAAGGCAAGATATGGAATCAAATCTTACCGACGTTTTAGTGAAAGTGGTTCAATTATCATAGAGAACATTGAAAATGCTTTACCTGAAATACGATCAAAACTAGACCAATTTCAATTGAAAGATATTTACAATATGGATGAAACTAGATTATTTTACTGATTGGAAGCTGATCATTCACTTGCTACCAAGCAGCTCGAATGACGCAAAAAAGATAAGGAGAGAATTACTGTTGTTGTTTGTTGCAATGGTGATGGATCTGACAAAGTACCACTTTGGGTTATTGGTAAGTATGCAAATCCTAAATGCTTTAAAAATGTGAACATGAACAATCTTAATTGCAAGTATCGATCCAACAAGAAAGCTTGG
Source organism: Olea europaea var. sylvestris (assembly GCF_002742605.1). Taxonomy (NCBI): domain Eukaryota; kingdom Viridiplantae; phylum Streptophyta; class Magnoliopsida; order Lamiales; family Oleaceae; genus Olea; species Olea europaea. Next base: position 59,887 of record NW_019252357.1, on the reverse strand, counting down.
ATGACTGGCTTGCTTTTTCAAGATTTTGTTGATTGGTTTGATAGGAGAATGAATGGCAGGAAGGTTATCTTAATAGTAGACAATTGCCCAGATCATCCAAAGGTAGTTGAAGGCTTGAGAAATGTAGAGTTATTTTTCTTACCTCCTAACACAACGTCTAAGATTCAACCATGTGATACTGGGATTATTCGAGCATTCAAAGATCATTATCGTCATCGTTTTTATTCTAACATCTTACAAGGCCTTGAGGTTGAATCACCAAATCCTAAAAAAATTAATATTTTGAATGCTATTAATTTTGCTAAGATGGCTTGGAATTTTGATGTGAAGACAAAAATAATTGCAAATTGTTTACGGCATTACAAGATTCGGTTTGAAGAAAACAATGTTCCCGAACCAGAAGTTGGTGAATTAGATGAAAGTATCCAAGGATTAAATGATGTCATCTCTAATTTACAATAGAAATGTGATGGATGTTGAACATTTTTTGAACTATCCTAGCAAGAATGATGCAGTTATGGAATCACCTACAGACGAAAAAATTATTCAATTGGTAATGAACAGTAATGATGATGAGAATGATCCTGAACCAGATGATAGTAGCGTTGTCCCAAATGTGTCGTCAAAAGAGGCATTTCAAGCAACTGTCACCTTAAGCAACTACTTGCTACAACACGAGCAAAATATTCCTAAAGTTGTGTATGCTCTACAAAAAGTTAAGGATGGGGTTCATTTTGGTTTAGGTAGGAAGAAAAAACAATCAACTAGAGATGCATATTTTCAAAAGGAATGATTATTGTACAGGTATTGTTGATTGATTGAAAGATTTTGGTCTATATATATATATATATTTTTTCTCTCAATGAAATCCAGTAATTATTACTTTATATTTTTATTGGGCCCTTAAGGATTCAATTTTTTTTTATTACTTAATGCATTTAGCGAGGTTATTACTTTAGTCCATTGGCCCAAATCGGGATCGAAAGAAATTATTGTATAATCGAGATTATTACTTTATCGAACATTACTTTATCGAAGTTTAACTGTATGAATTTGAGATTTCCTATGTAAAGAAGTTAGCGGATTATAAGAATGCTGATGAACTCCCCAATTCTAGACTATGACGAGAATGGAAATGGGCGTGAGTTTTTAAAGATAATTAGTTCCAAATATTGTGTTTCTGGACCTCAGTGTAGAAGTCGCCATTGCCAGGGATTGTTACCTGGAAAACCATATTATATATATTTTGTTAAATGCTGTTTGTACATCATGTATTTTGACAACAATTTTCACACTTCTCACAAAGGTAGGGTCCACTATTATTTTAATCGTAGACCCCACCCACTTGCATATGTGTGCACTGTGAAAAAAAAGTGTGAAAATTGCTATAATTGTAGAATTGCTTTATTTTTTTCTGTCATTTCTTTGATCAAACACTCCCTTTACAAGTTGGCTAAATATATTCACACCAATTATTTTATAATTCCACCACATTTTAATTGCATAAAATGTCCTTAATTTTTACGCATTGTCATACAGTCCTATGCAATTCTCCCTCCCAAACATACCTTAATAATCAAAGATCCACTATCTTAAATGACCAATAACAATGATTCAGAGCTACTTTCGACATCCCATTATCATCATATCACA